>NC_056750.1:253613349-253808349 GCF_019279795.1 Protopterus annectens | reverse complement strand
TGTACTTTATTAGATTGAATGGTTTGTTTGAAGAGGGGGAGGTGTTTTATTGAACTGACTGTGTATCGCAGGGTGCAGATGTTTCTTTTGCAAGATCACTATACAGCAGAGAGTGGGATTTTGCTCTTTCTCCACTGTTTTACATCCTTGGCATTAGTTTATATAATTAGCAGTGGGTGTGGGGGTGCAGCATGGTGAAAAATATATATATTTTTTTTTTGCATATGCAGTTTCATACACGGCGCACTCATATAAGTTGAGTGGGATTCAACTGTTTTTGGTAAATATAATGGGTTGATGATATAATGAAATATGTCCATAGTGTGTGTGTGTGTATATGTAAATGTTTGTATGTATGTATATATATATATATATATATATATATATATATATATATATATATATATATATATAGGTTCGTAGATTAGTACTAGGCTAACAGCCCTCTTCTGGGCCATTTTAAGCCTAGCCAATTACCCCATGTGAGTCAAATCCTGTACCTTGTAACTGTAAGGTAAACACATTAACCATTATGCCAACCTCCCTCCCTATATATATATATATATATATATATATATATATATATATATAGGGCTGTGACTGTTTGACACTCTGACTGTGAGGTCTATGTGTTGCAGGTGTTGTGTTCTGAGGTGGTGGTTGTTTTTTGGTGGCCTCTGCTGTTTTGGTAGATTTTTGATCAGAGCGTATGTCTTTGTGTGTTTATGTGTGTGATTCGAGGTTGTAATGGTACATGTATTTGTGTTTTGTGGGAGGAGGAGGTTCACCAGCTGAGCAGGAGAGGACACTAGCAACTGATAAGGATAGACAAAAACTTAAAAAAGATTCCGGGGATGATGTAGGAGCAAGTGCTAGGTTTAACAGATAGAGAATAGTCTACTTGGAGTCAAGTAGAGATGATCTTTTAGTTATAGGATGATTTGATCAGTAGTATAGTTCGGGAAGGTAGTTTTAAGGGAAAATTTGAAGAGGACTTAGGTAGGTAATAGTATAGTTTAACTTGCTTTAACCGGAGCTGCCCGAGTGCAAGTCAGTGGCAGCTCACAAACATGTAGCAAAGCTGCTTTATATAGCAGGGGAAAAGAAAGAAAAAATGACAAAAAAAAAACAACAACTACTTTACTTAACTAAACCACTCCTCTGAGGACAAACAGGCAGCTCAGTACTCCCTACTCCCACTAGTGAGTAAAGAACCCCCCTGACCAAAACACAAGAAATGGAGAAAAAAAGAAACTAGACAAAAGCCTAGGATCAGCAAAAAAATGATCACTGGAACAAACTAAAAAGTATGGAAAACAAGAGTATTTTTTTTTTTTTTTTTTTTTCAGAAAGGCAGAAGATACAATAAATGCTGTGTTTTTCGACAAATGCTATCAAAAGCTAGTACGCCTGTTGTTTAACTTTAAGCAAAACTTAAACAAGCAAGTGCAATAAACAATTCAAAAACAGTAAAAATAGGTAATAGCAGAATAAAACAAATGCAAAAAAATACTTAAAATCTGAAAGTTTTCTGGAAAGTTTGTCTTTTCTGGTCTCTGCTGCTCTAGGACCACCTGCTGGACACCACGAGGGCTGTGCTGAGTTCTCTATAGCCAAAAAAAGCCCTTTATAGCAGGGGCTGGAAAAGACAGGAAATGACCCAAATGGCCAATAAACTACAAGTTACTGCTTTAAACCACTCCTCTGAGGACAAACAGGCAGCTCAGTACTCCCTACTCCCACTAGTGAGTAAAGAAACTCCTTGACCAAACAAGGAAAATGGAAAACAGGAACTAAGAGGATCAGCAAAATCTGATCACTGGAACAAACTATTAGAAAAGTATGGAAAACAAGAGTATTTTTTTGTTTTTCAAGTTTTTTCAGAAAGGCAGAAGATACAATAAATGCTGTGTTTTTGACTAAATGAAATCAAAGGGTAGTACCCTTGAGTGTATTAGCCTGTTGTTTAACTTTAAGCAAAACTTAAACAAGCAAGTGCAATAAACAATTCAAGCTATTGCAGAATAAAACAGGCAGAAATAAATGCAGAAAAATACTTAAAATCTGGAAAGTTTGTCTTTTCTGGTCTCTGCACATTGGTGACTCCATAGTCAGACACACTGACGTCCCGCTCACCAGACTGAGTAAGGAGAAGGTCACAGTAAGCTGTCTGTCGGGCGCTAGAACTCAGGTCTCTCAACAGCAGGTACAAATATGACTCAGTCATTGTCCACGCTGGTGTAAACGACCTGAGACTACATGAAAAGAGACATTGAGGAGCTCTCTGATTATGTAGCCCAGGCAGGTATGACTGACCTTGAGCAGTATCCTACCTTCACCAAGAATGATGCCACAATACAGAGATAAGATGATCAGCTTTAACAATTGGCTTAAACACTGGTGTCATTCAAAGGATCCAGTATCTGTCTGCCTGGGATGACATGCTGGACAAGCCACGCTGTTGCACCTGTCACCCTGGGATGGATATTGGCAAAGGCTCTTTAGTGCCTTTTAGGCAAGGCTCAAATTCTAAACCTACCACCCTAGAACACAAAAAGGAAAAAACTAAGGGTAATGCTGCTCAATGCCAGAAGTCTAAATCTCAAAATGCTCAGTATGGAGAAATCATACTAGGTGACTTCAATACCTAATATAGACTGGGAACACTACTCAAGCCCAAACACCCTAGCCCAAAAGTTCCTGGAATTCATAAACTCAAATGCCATGGAACAACTAGTCACCATCCCCACAAGAGGAGATAACATACTTGATCTCATCATCACGAACATGGGAGCACAATGTTCAACACCGGAAGTATACCCCTCACTGGTGAGATCAGATCAACTAATCTCGCTGGAGGTCCTCATCCCACCCCACCTGAAATAAAAGACCACAGTAAAGAACTTCTCAAAAGCCGACTTCACACTTCTAAAGACTAGTGTGGTCTCCTTTAAGGCCCCCGAGCCGGCGGGAAACAGTACTCAAGCCGCTGAATCACTTACAAATGCCTTCTACCAGCACCTGCAGGACTGCATGGATAAGGCAATCCCAAGCAAAACAAAGACTCTTTGTACCAAACTCTACAACAAAAGGAGGAAGCTACTACAAGATAGAGCAAAATCCTTAAAAGGTAAGACACCCTTGATCACTATAAGTAAAAAACTAAGCTCATAAAGTCATCCAAAGCAAATTTTGAGAGAAAAATAGCTAAAGACTCAAAAGACAATCATAAGGCCTTCTTTAGCTATGTTAGAAACCTAGGAGGAAACTCCCAGATATGCTCAGAACTAGTTCAAAATGATGTGAAGATTACTGATCCTACAGACATTGCCAAAATACTGGCTGACAGGTTCAGTGCAAACTTCTCCCCAAAAGGAGAGATATCTATACCAAACGATTGCAGCCCCCAAACATCTCCAGTGCCCAAGTGAGAACTGAAAACACAGCATCCATGGGACCTGATGGTGTCCCTGGCTCTGTGCTCCACTAACTCAATGAGGAATTAAACCCACAGCTAGGACAGCTGTTTAATCAAAGTCTTACCTCTGGATCCAGGAGTGGCGCACTGCAACTGTGGTCCCACTTCACAAAGGCGTGCCTCCACCGACCCTGAAATTACCGCCCATTAGCTTGACAAGCCTTATCTGCAAAGCCATGGAGAGGATCATAATGGACCTCATAAATAAAGACATAGGGAATTTGCAGACTTTGGATCCAACCCAGTTTGGCTTTGTCAAAGGCAGATCATGCCTTTTAAACTTGGTTGACTTTTTCAAACAGTCACTAAAGCCATTGATGAGGGAAAGGCAGTCCATACAGCCTACCTCGATCTGGCTAAGGCCTTCGATACAATACCCCACTCGGTATCATTGAAAACTCATCAGCTTAAATGTTAACCCATACACAACAAGATGGGTTGCAAACTGGCTGAGTGACAGAACCCACAGGGTCAGAGTTGCTGGCGCCATGTCAGACTCAAAGCCTGTCACAAGTGGTGTCCCACAGGGCTCAGTCCTGGGCCCACTCTTGTTTGGCATCTACTTTTCCAAGTACAAGCAAACACAGGAGGGTTATGGCTGACAAAGTTTGCAGATGACTGCAAACTGCCGTGGTAGAAAACACATCTGACACAGATATCCTTCAGAAGGGTCTCACAGAAACGGATAACTGGTGCCAGAGCCACGGCCTAAAGTTAAATGCCAAAAATGCATAGTCATAAAAACAAGGTTACCCCTAGCTACCAAATAGGTGGCAATCCACTGAGCACAGAAGAAGTTATCAGGACCTGGGGACCCAGGTTGATAGTAGTCTGTCATTCGACACCCATGTAGCTAAAGTAGTTAGGAAGACCTTCTACATTGCCCACCTTATCATGAAGGGATTCTCATCTAGATCAAGGGAGGTCATAGTCTCCCTTTACTCATCACTCATCAGACCAATGATTGAGTACAATGCCCCATTCGAATGTATCTGACCCGACACTTGCAGCAGCTGGAGAGGCCACAAAGTTCCTCACCAAAAGGATAAAGGGTCTCAAAATCTGTCCTATGCTGCCCGACTGAAAGAACTCCAGCTCTATTCAGTCGCTCAGAGGTGACCTTTGCCTAACATACAAGGCCATGTCAAACCCAGATTTGATGAATATGCTTCACCTCAAAAATCTAGATCCATCAGAGCCACAAGGGCGGAGACTTAAACCTCGACACGGCTATTAATAGGACGTGCTGGAGGGATAGATTCATCACCCAAAGACTCCCTATGCTGTGGAACAAAATCCCGGTACATGTGAGGCAGAGCACCTCGCTGGCCTTGTTCAAGAGAAATCTTGACCAATGGATGGGAGATCGCAGATATACCCCAGGGATTACCTCAGTGTCACTGCTCGACAGAGGCACAGCAAAATAATGGGTATAGTTCCCCATACTAAAGGGGTGGCGTAAGCCACAAAACGATGGGCTAGGCTTGTAAATGCCCTCGGGCAGATAGCCTAGTATGAACCTATGAACCTATATATATATATATATATATACACACACACACACACACACATACTTGGAATACCTATAGGTTATCTTGGTGGTTGAGCTGGGTTTAGTAGAAACAGGAATTGTGAATAATGTTTAGTGAACTGCTGTTTCTTAAAAAAGAGAAGCTAAAATCACTTTTTTGTAGTTTGTAAGCTCAAAAGTACAACAAATGTCAAACCAAAGATAATGATGAAAACTATTTTGGAACAAAAGTCTAGTTTAATTACTGCTGTTCTAGCTAAGTTTAACTGCATGGTTTCATCTGTTTGAAACATCATCATATTATAGTTTCAATGAAAAAACACAACCTAGGTATAAATAGATATTCCAGTGCATATTTTTGTAGTTAGGGAGTACCTCCCCAGTCAGTCCCCTACTGCCTTCAGTAGTCTTCCAACTGTCCCTGATAACATTTTTGATGGAGAAGGTTTAATGTGAATGGGACTTTTTTATATATGTAGCAATAATGAAAAAAAACGTTGTTCCTTTTATGAACTGATCAGCTTCGTAATGAATTCTTCATGTAGTTGAATAAAATCGCACCATGTCAGATGAGCACCCCACAGCCTCACCAGTTCTGCCTTAGAAAAGGCGGGTTATTTGCTTACCCTAGTTTTCCAGCATTCAAGTCTATGACTCTGGTGATTTACACTCTGTTAGGTCAGTTTTCTCCTTAGCCTCATTGGCTCTCACATCTCCAGCTAAGCAACTAGAGGCGAGTCAAACCTACCTATCTACTGACTACCATGGCTCTCAAGGCAAAAAGTCCACATGCTGGGACACTTCTTTCTCATTTACCATAAATCACTGTCAGCAGGGTAATGTCAGGCCTGCATTGCTGAATGGGGTGGCATTTCCTAACCACACCCCACCACAGAAATTGTCTGTTGGAACATCTGTGTATTTTCCAAAATGTATGCATTGTTCAGAGTCCTTGCAGTGTAGAAATCATATTCTGTGGTCTGTAGTTCCTGACCCAGTACACTTACAGACTAACTCCTGTCTACTGGTACAGATTTCTAAGCTGTACTTTCAAGCCCACACCACCTACAGATTTCCATCATTGTACAAATAAAGTTCTCTGGGCTGCAGTTCCAACCATACACTATCTACAAACGTCCTCCTGTTAGAGGCACAGTGCTCAAGGCTGTAGTCTCCGGGCTTCATCATCCCCAAACTCTTTCTCATTTCAAGTACAGTTATCTTGGAGTAGTTCTTGACTCACACAAGCCACAAATTCCCTGCCCCTTGATCAGTACAGTTCTATTTGCTGTGGTTCCAAGACCATACCAGTCACATATTCCCTTCCCTTTGGTGGTATGGCCTTGTGGTCTATACTTCCAAGCTTAGGCCATTCACAGAATCTCTCTTATGATACTGTTATCAGGGCTGTAGTTACTAGCCCATACCAGTTACTAGTGATGTCCCCTGTACAGTGCAGGTGTTCTTCATGTTTCACTATTGCAGTCCTGACTTGTGGGATTTCCTGCCACGAAAGCCCTTAGCCAGCCCGACTACCAGAGAAAATTCTTTCCTCCTCCTAGGGCTGGTGGACTCCCTAGCTTGCACCATACATTTTTGAGGTACCATTGGAGTTTTCTCATGTGCAGCCTTGCCAAGGGAACCATTAGGATACAAGATGCCATGTATCCCAGTGCTCGGAGAAACTCTCTGGCTGAGACGCAATGTTTCTGCTGGATTCTTTGAAATTATTGGGTCAAAAGGAGACCTTGTCTGGGGGAAGGAAAGCTTTTTGAAGTGAATTGTTCAGGAGTGCCCCCAGGAAAGCTATCCTGTTGGCTGGAACATTGTTGAATTTTTGAAGATTTATCATGAAGCCCAGGGAGGGCAAGAGGTCTTGGGTAAACTTCAGATCTTTGTGAAGCTTTGATAGATTTGTAGCCTGTATCAGGCAATTGTCCGGGTAGGGGTATATCTGGACCAAGCTGGTCCTGCAGAAGGCAATTGCAGGGGCTAAGCTCCTGGTAAAAAAACATTGGAGCAGTAGACAAGCCAAAGGCAGTACTGAAAATTGATAGTGACTAGAACCTGTTCTGAAGTGAAGAAAGTTTCTGTATGATTCTTGGACATGCAGGTAGGCATCTTTGAGATCAAGAGAAACCATAAAGGCTCATGGGGCTGTCATGACTGAAGAGCCAACACTTTGAATTTTGGAACCAGGATAAACTGATTGAGGTTAGAGAGGTCTAAGACAGGACACCAAGAGCCTTCTTTTCTGGGAACCATGAATTTGCCTTTTTGATGTTATGGAACTGGTTCCAGTGATCCCTAAGTACACAAAATTTGGATTTGAGAAAGGGTCTCTGTTTTTTGACTCTGCAAAATATCTGGATAGCCTGAGTATTTTACAGGCTCTTTGAAAGTGAGTTTGTAACCACTGAAATAATATCTAGAACCAACTTGTCAGAAGTGATGCGAGTCCAGTTTTGTTTGAACAGGGACAACCTTCCTCCTAGTCTTGTGGAGAGGGGAGCAAATCATGGTTGCTCTCTGGCACAAGCCTGGGGCCTAGAACTCCCTTGCATGGAAGTTTCTGAGGTTCACTGCCTGGGTCTCTGCAACTGTTGCCACTGTCTATGAGTCCTTTCCTGCTGGGTGTTCCTCTGTCTGTCTCTTGGTTGGGTGGGAAAGGACCAGTGTTTAATGGGGAAGTTCCTACTAAACCTAGGAAGCCAAATGGAGAACAGATGCTTTCTCCTTCTTTTGGACTCATCTCTTCATTTATGCATTCCTTCCCTTACCTCTACTATCTCTAGTGTTTCCAAAGATAAGAGAAGAGGGCCCAAGGGCAATGCTGATAGCCCCAGACTGGCCCAGGCAGCACTGGCATCCTGTGCTTCTCGAAGTAACCAACCAGAGTACATGGCTGCTTCGTCAGTGTCTCGACCTTCTCTCTCAGGACAAGGGAAGGATGGTGCAAGCCAACCTGCAGATGCTCAGCCTTTCAGCTTGCATAATTCCAGAGTATCCAGGAACAAGCTTAACCTAAGCAAACAGGTTCAGGACATTCTCTAGGAATCCAGAAGGCCTAGCTCTAGGAAATCTTACTCGGCTAAGTGGAAAAGATTTTCCATCTGATGCCAGATTACTATCATTCTAGACTACCTGGCTAGTTTGGTTGATAAAGTCTTTCCTACTCTATTAAAATTCATGCATCTGCCATTTCCGATATACCTGCTCTTCTTCCTGTCTTTTCCCATTCCCTGTTAAGACAATTTCTTAGGAGAGTCATCCGCATCAGACTGTCCAGGAGGCAACATATCCCTCCATGGGACTGTAACATTGTTTTGGAAAAATTTGACATTGCCTCCTTTCGAACCTGCAGCCTCTGCCCAACTAAAGTTTCTAACTTGGAAAACTGCTCTGCTGCTGGCTATCACCACAGCCAGGAGGGTCTCTGAACTGCAGGCTCCCATGGCAGTGGAACCATACACTATCTACAAACGTCCTCCTGTTAGAGGCACAGTGCTCAAGGCTGTAGTCTCCGGGCTTCATCATCCCCAAACTCTTTCTCATTTCAAGTACAGTTATCTTGGAGTAGTTCTTGACTCACACAAGCCACAAATTCCCTGCCCCTTGATCAGTACAGTTCTATTTGCTGTGGTTCCAAGACCATACCAGTCACATATTCCCTTCCCTTTGGTGGTATGGCCTTGTGGTCTATACTTCCAAGCTTATGCCATTCACAGAATCTCTCTTATGATACTGTTATCAGGGCTGTAGTTACTAGCCCATACCAGTTACTAGTGATGTCCCCTGTACAGTGCAGGTGTTCTTCATGTTTCACTATTGCAGTCCTGACTTGTGGGATTTCCTGCCACGAAAGCCCTTAGCCAGCCCGACTACCAGAGAAAATTCTTTCCTCCTCCTAGGGCTGGTGGACTCCCTAGCTTGCACCATACATTTTTGAGGTACCATTGGAGTTTTCTCATGTGCAGCCTTGCCAAGGGAACCATTAGGATACAAGATGCCATGTATCCCAGTGCTCGGAGAAACTCTCTGGCTGAGACGCAATGTTTCTGCTGGATTCTTTGAAATTATTGGGTCAAAAGGAGACCTTGTCTGGGGGAAGGAAAGCTTTTTGAAGTGAATTGTTCAGGAGTGCCCCCAGGAAAGCTATCCTGTTGGCTGGAACACTGTTGAATTTTTGAAGATTTATCATAAAGCCCAGGGAGGGCAAGAGGTCTTGGGTAAACTTCAGATCTTTGTGAAGCTTTGATAGATTTGTAGCCTGTATCAGGCAATTGTCTGGGTAGGGGTATATCTGGACCCAGCTGGTCCTGCAGAAGGCAATTGCAGGGGATAAGCTCCTGGTAAAAAAAACATTGGAGCAGTAGACAAGCCAAAGTCAGTACTGAAAATTGATAGTGACTAGAACTTGTTCTGAAGTGAAGAAAGTTTCTGTATGATTCTTGGACGTGCAGTTAGGCATCTTTTAGATCAAGAGAAACCATAAAGGCTCATGGGGCTATCATGACTGAAGAGCCAACACTTTGAATTTTGGAACCAGGATAAACTGATTGAGGTTAGAGAGGTCTAAGACAGGACACCAAGAGCCTTCTTTTCTGGGAACCATGAATTTGCCTTTTTGATGTTATGGAACTGGTTCCAGTGATCCCTAAGTACACAAAATTTGGATTTGAGAAAGGGTCTCTGTTTTTTGACTCTGCAAAATATCTGGATAGCCTGAGTATTTTACAGGCTCTTTGAAAGTGAGTTTGTAACCACTGAAATAATATCTAGAACCAACTTGTCAGAAGTGATGTGAGTCCAGTTTTGTTTGAACAGGGACAGCCTTCCTCCTAGTCTTGTAGAGAGGGGAGCAAATCATGGTTGCTCTCTGGCAGAAGCCTGGGGCCTAGAACTCCCTTGCATGGAAGTTTCTGAGGTTCACTGCCTGGGTCTCTGCAGCTGTTGCCACTGCCTACGAGTCCTTTCCTGCTGGGTGTTCCTCTGTCTGTCTCTTGGTTGGGAGGGAAAGGACCAGTGTTTAATGGGGAAGTTCCTACTAAACCTAGGAAGCCAAATGTTGAACAGATGCTTTCTCCTTCTTTTGGACTCATCTCTTCATTTATGCATTCCTTCCCTTACCCCTACTACCTCTAGTGTTTCCAAAGATAAGAAAAGAGGGCCCAAGGGCAATGCTGATAGCCCCAGACTGGCCCAGGCAGCACTGGCATCCTGTGCTTCTCGAAGTAACCAACCAGAGTACATGGCTGCTTCGTCAGTGTCTCGACCTTCTCTCTCAGGACAAGGGAAGGATGGTGCAAGCCAACCTGCAGATGCTCAGCCTTTCAGCTTGCATAATTCCACAGTATTCAGGAACAAGCTTAACCTAAGCAAACAGGTTCAGGACATTCTCTAGGAATCCAGAAGGCCTAGCTCTAGGAAATCTTACTCGGCTAAGTGGAAAAGATTTTCCATCTGATGCCAGATTACTATCATTCTAGACTACCTGGCTAGTTTGGTTGATAAAGTCTTTCCTACTCTATTAAAATTCATGCATCTGCCATTTCGGCCGATATACCTGCTCTTCTTCCTGTCTTTTCCCATTCCCTGTTAAGACAATTTCTTAGGAGAGTCATCCGCATCAGACTGTCCAGGAGGCAACATATCCCTCCATGGGACTGTAACATTGTTTTGGAAAAATTTGACATTGCCTCCTTTCGAACCTGCAGCCTCTGCCCAACTAAAGTTTCTAACTTGGAAAACTGCTCTGCTGCTGGCTATCACCACAGCCAGGAGGGTCTCTGAACTGCAGGCTCCCATGGCAGTGGAACCATTCCTAACCTTCCACCCAGATAGGGTTTCCCTAAGAGTAACCCTTCTTTCATGCCCAAGGTGGTCACTGACACTTCTCTAAATCAAACCGTTCACCTGCCTACATTCTTTCCGAACCCACAGAACAAAGGGGAAGGGATGCTTTATTCTTTGGATGTCCATAGGCAACTCCATTACTATCGTGACTGAACAGGAGCCTTGAGAAAATCTGACCAGCTTTTTTTTGTAACCTTTGCCCCTGGCTCTGAGGGAAAACCAGCTTCTAAACAGTCTATCTCAAAATGAACTTCTCACTGTATCTCTTTTTATTACAGTCATCATGACAAAAAAATCTCCTGTGGCTGTCAAGTCACACTTCACTAGGGCTACTGCAACCTCTGCTACCTTCTTGAAAGGTGTCCCTCCTAAGAACATCCTGGAAGCTACCACCTGGTCATTTGTGCATACCTTCACCAAATACTACTGGGTCTATATTATATAGACGAAAAATCAAAATGTCGAACGCCCACATGACCGTAAATGCAGAAATTCGAAATCGCTATTGTGGGGGGCTGTGTCCCCCCCCCCCAATAAATATATATTCCAACTCCAAGATCGCACTTCAGTGAGGAAAGGGCAAATATTCTGATTCTCCCTGTACTGTAATCCAAAAAAGTATACATTGAGTTCCTGCATTTACGCTCGTGAGCATTCAACATTTTGACTTTTCGTCAATCTAAAGTAGACCCATAACACCAATTGGCAGTCTTTTCTAGGTCCAGAGCCGGATTCACCTCTGCCATCCTGCAGGGCATCTTCTCCTCTCCCTAATCTCCTCCTCCCCTCTTTTCACCTTTGGGAATCTTCCCACAAGTCAAGATTGCAACAGTGAAACATGAAGAACATAGCAGAGTTGTGTACACCTGTAGGTGTTTGAGTGTATTCACTGTTGCAGTCTTCTTCCCCTTTAGCCTACTAGGTAGTTTACTTATAACCTCTTTTCTAGTCAAGGGAACCCCTCTTGGTGTCTATTCTTGCAGGGGTTCTCTTCTTGAGTTTCCTGCTGCTCACCTGGGGCTCCTACCTGTTAGGGACAAGAAAAACCTGATTTCATGACATAGGCTAGCTCCTTGTATACCTAAGCATACTGACATCAGTTAGATCATCCACCAGCCTTAGGAAGAGGAAAGAATTTTCTCTGGTAGTCTAGCCGGCCAAAGGCCTTCATGGCAGGAAATCCCACATGTCAGGACTGCAACAGCGAATACACATGAACATCTACATTTATGGTAAGAGTACACAACTGTACATTCTGTAATCTGTAGTTCCTGGACCACTCTAATCACATCCTTCCTCCTTTAAGAAACTACACTTCTGTGGTCTGTCATTCCTGTGCCATACCACTCACAGCTATTGTGCCACAAAGCATGATCTCACTAAGCCTTTAAATGGCCTGATCTATACCAACACTGTTCCATGGAATGTGATCTCCATACTTTGTACAAGTCCTGCCCTGTGGCAATACTATTTTCGGAATTTTGGTCCTCCTACTTTTTAACTACTACTGTTTCATAGAGCAAGGAACCAGAGCCCTTATGTGTGCAGTTCCCTTTGCCAGTACTCTTCAATGAAATAGATTCCCAGGACCACTAGATAGGTCTTACTGAGTACCTGCACTGACCCAATATTGCTGTATTCCCTTTGCCTCTTAGTAGTATAACTTTGTACGTCATTTTCTCAGTACACTTTTATGAACACCCTGCCCTATATTGTTCCATGAAGCACAATCTCAGTGCATATCCCAGAACACAGTGTAGACCTGCTTTGTATCAGTGCCACTACTCTTGGGTAGCCCTGCCCTGCATTACTACTCTATAGTCCTGCACTGTACTAGTAATGTTATAATGGAATATGGTCCTATTACACCTCTGTAGTTCTGCATTGTATCAGTACTGACCAATGGAATTTGGTTCCATTATACCTCTGTGTTCCTCCTTTGTACTGACACTGTTTTATGGAATATGGTCCCAGTACTCCTGAACTGGTGCTATTGTACTGAACATAATCCCATTACTTGTTTGTATCCTGACCTGTTTTGCAGCTGGAGCACTGTCATATTACTGTATAGTTCTGTTCTATATTGCTTCCATTCTATGGAGCAGGATCCCCAAAATGCGGTACAGTTCTGCCCTGTGTTTGAACTGTTGTTTGGAAATTGGCCCCTACGCCTGTGTATGCCTGCTGTGTATCAGTACTGTCCCATTGAGTATGGTTTCATTACTCCTATGTAGTCCTGTCCTTTATTGTTTTTGTTCCTTGTAACATAGTTCCATTAGTTTTGTGTTGTTCTGGATTGTGTCAGCATTGTTCCATGGAACATGGTCCCACTGTTCCAGTGTTGTTTTGCCCTGTATCTGTACTGTTTCATTAAAGAATGTTTTATTACTCATTTCTGATTCTGCCCTTTATCAGTATTCTTCCATGGAACATGGTCCCATTACTGCCGTGTAGTCCTGCCTTGTACTGGTAATATTCCATGGAATGTGGTCTCATTACTTCTGTTTAATATTAGTGTTTATTGGTACTTTCTCACACGAAAGGTCCCCGCTACTGCTTGCACCAGTATTCCATGATGTATGATCGCAGTAGTTTTTCACCATTGGCTTTGTTGTGCTATGGCGCCAGAATTCCTATAGATGCTGTGCCCTATCCAGTTCTGTTCCATGAAACATGGTGGCAGTAGTCCTATATACTCATGCCCTGTACACATTACTGATCTGTGATGCATGGGGCCACTGCTTCTGTGTACCCCCTCTGCTTTACCTATACTCTTCTACCTCACCTCTTCCAATACAAATACATTTCCTACAGATTCTCTTCCTAGTAATAGAGTTTTACAGTCCACTGAACTGTCTTTATAACCTTATGTGGATGTCTTCCTTATAAAGGAAAAGGTGTAGGTACTGTAATGGGAATAGAAAAAAATATATCATAGTGAATATCAGTTCTTTTTTTAATTCTGTAATTCTGAATGCTTAGAGATGTATTTTAGAATACTCTACAGCCTGAGATGAAATGTTGCATTCCTTTCCTGTTATTGTAACAGATAGCAAAGCAGCTGGCATATGTTTCCTCCCAGTCTTACGTAAATTCTATAGCTGTGTTACTAAATTAAATTAAGGGAGGAAATAGCTATCTGGACTATTTCTAGACAGTAGTAAGAAAACCGCATAAAAGATGTCAGGGAGGCCTGTGCTATAACTTATCCTAATGAAGTTTTCTCAGGTACAAAAGTTCACTAAGTATGACTTTAAGATGGTAAACAAGAGTTCAACACGTGACTGGATTCAGCTCTTCTTATTTAGTAAAAGAACATTGATATGCTCACATACATGTACTTTTCATGTGAACAGCATGAGTAGTTGTAAGATTCTGATTTTTAAAATTGTATCGTACCATATATGCCTCATACTGTACCTAATATCATTTAAGGTATAAAAAGGGTTGTTTTGCAAAAGTTCTGTGGGATCATGTAAGAAAATTCTTCGTCCCCCTCATGAGCTGTGGTTTGGAATAATTATGTTTGTATAGCCAGATACTTTTGTCTCTTTGCATTATTTCTTAACTTAATAGTACCTACCTTTAGTTATTGCTGTCACTGCTGTTTACTTTGCATGGCCTGCAGTAGTGGCATTGACACCTCAAGTATTCATGGCACCAATTGTTTGTGGTACCAGAACTGGTGTCTGCTAGTCGTACCATCCTGTAATTTGTAGTACAGGTGTTTGTCTATGCCATCTTTGATTCTCTGGACTTTGTTTCTAAATGTATTACTGTGATGTATGGTGTCTCTGATACTAAGTCTCTGATGTTTGCTTTTCTAGGATGGTGGTTGTACCTGTCCCGGAGATGTGTCAAAGGCATTTGGTATGTACTCTGCTGGTGTTATGTTTAGACATATTGGAATAACAAGCTTGTATTCAAGTAGGGCAATGTATATACTCTTTAGGAAAGGGTGTATACCATCGATTCAGAGATGTGTAGTTTTATTACTAAATTTGTTATTTTATCAGCTGTTGCGCATTGACATTTTAAAAATACTGATATTTAATATGTACACAGTAACTGCATGAAACAGCTGCTGCATTATTACCCTAAGGGCTCTTACAGAAAACATCTGGCCAGAGTCCTTCAATAGCTAGCTGACTAATAGGTACTGCCTCAGTGTCAATGGCATTACAACATGTTTTGCCATATAACTGGAGGTGTTTATCTATACCATTATCAGCTAAAATAGTTGTGCAGACAGAATGTTGTATACCAGTGATATCTTATAAATGATGCAAATTTTGGTGAAATTACATGATGAGCAACTTTTTCTACTTCTGGAAAATATATGAGTACTTTCTGGTTACAAGTATTGTGGATGTAGTATGCTCTCTAAACAATTGGCTACTTCATTTTTAAGCTTTGCCCTTCACTCAGTCTTTTATCTGCAATCTTGTCAGCCCAACATTGCTATCTCCTTTAACACTCGGTCCATGTTGGACCTTTCTGCTGGCTCTGTCACATTTCTTAGCTTACATTTCCATGTGACACACAGGAAGAAAAGGTCACCAAAGCAATATTTGAGTTACATACATAGGGATTAGGTAAAGAATGGAGGATGGCAAACTGTAGACTCCTGTAAAGTTTCTGTATGCAGCATTTCAGATTGCATAATTTAGCTTTTAGATTTGTTATACTCTTAATTCACGTATCAGAATAATGGTACAGGAGTTGTATGAAAAATGTTGCATCTCCCACTGATGTGTTTCGGCAGCACCATATGACCTTATTTATTTGCCTTAGGTTTCAACTCACTACTTTAGTCAGCTGCTGATGTCTCTTTATTCATTCCTAGTTTGCTGTCTCCCCATTGGCTGTATTTTAGTTGCTGGATTAGTTTGATTTTTTTCATTTGATTCTGCGATGTTAGTGGAGTGATGTCTGCATTTGAACCACTACCATTGCGTTGATAACTCTTGAGAGGATGCCCATCTCCCTGCTTCTTGCTAGGCACTTTGACTTTTCATTCTACAGTGCAATTTGTGTCATATGTTATTCCCCTCCTGCTGTCAGGGATAACCATTTTGAGATGCTCAAAGATATCTTTTGTTTATGAAACCAAGCAGCACAGCAGATCCATCATTATATTTCCTCAGTTCTGCTTGTAAAAATACTGCAGTTTTCCTCTGCTTTACCTGTACCCTCTGGTGCTGGCTAACACAGTGGATGACAAGTCTGTTTTTTTTTGTTTTCCCTCTAAAGTGGTCAACACATTGGGTAATGGTGAAAAGTGCTATAAATGGGTAGATGAGTGACTTGCATTTGAGAGTGAAATATGCTACATGTACCTTGCAGTAACAAAAACTGACAAGACATCAGATGGCATAATGTGTGTTTGCTCTTAGTTTGCCTTCTGTCTCAAGGTGGAAAGAAATGCAGATGTCAGATGAAAATAACTACTTAGTGATTCTGAAGAATCAAGGGATTTTTAAGAATTAAATACATTAACCATTGGAGGAGTAAAGTTGTTATCAAATGTCAGTATATTACAGAATGATTTGTTGTTCTGGGATTCCTTTTAAAGTGTCTGACCATTTTGACAAACCTGTTCACACTGCTGGAAAAGGGTTCATGGATATGAAAGCACTGCCGCACGTTGCACAAAAATGTATAAGTAATCACAAATTTATTAAAACTTAATATAAAAACAAAAAAGGTTAAGCGCTTTCATCAATTGCATTGACTTCATCAGAACATCTCAGCAACTTCTCCTAGTGATTTATAAATACTATACAATTAACACTTCAATTAAGCAATTGCTGGCAGTGTTTACCTTCTTAAAGTCACAAATACCATGACATTCTTACATATAAAATCTTACCTAACATTAACTGATATTACTACAACAATAAATATGCTAAAAAATGTACTTAAAATACCATAAAATAATAGTTGATAGACTTTTCTCCACCTCACCCTTTGGCTTCTAATATAGCCTTTACTGATATAGCATCATTTAAACCAGGGTGGGTAGTGGAATTCAACAAAATCTGCCATTTGGACTCCCTCTCATTCAATTTCCTAGTAATGTTGTTCCCTCTAGGGTTTCCCTTAATTTGTTCTATAATGGCAAATTTAAATTCTTTGCATCCTTGACTGTTTGATATGTCTGTACAAGCTATCTGTTTCCCCACATAATAGCAGGGACATGTGGTACACTCCCCACATAATAGCAGGGACAATGGTACACAGCTAAATAAACATAATGGCCCAACATTGGTTACAATTGCCACCACATTTATGTACCCCCATACTTACTTTTACAGTAGAGCCTTTCTATTTTCAAAACATCCTTTTAAGACTAAAGACTAAAACCTGTTTTGTATGGGAAGGCTGTTCACTTAACCCAATATAAATATCATCAGATTTTAAAATCTTTTGCCATTCAGACCTAACATAACTAATAGTGTCATTTACTAGGGATCTGGGATAACCCCTGTAAAAACATATTCCCCTGTAAAAGTTAAGTTCCTCCATCTCAGCTAGTTTAGAAGTTAAGTTTATTGATTGATTACATAAATGGAACTACAGAATTTAAAATTAATATTAATAATAATAGTAATGGGATTTCATATTTTGGACACCTATGTTTACACAGACAATGGTCACTTTGCCTAAAAAAAATTTATAGAAACAAGTAGTAACAGCTATTTAGAATATTCAAGTTGCCACCCATATAAAAAAAAAAGCAGTATATATAAGGCAGTATAAGGGCAGCTAGGATGACTTCCTAACTTCGAACTTAAATTAAGGGAAACCTAGAGGGGACAAACTTACTAGGAAATTGAATGAGAGTCCAATGGCATTTTGTTCAATGTTAAGTAAGATTTTATATGTAAGAATGTCATGGTATTTGTGACTTAAAGAAGAAACACTGCCAACAATTGCTTAATTGAAGTTGTTAATTGTATATTTTTTATAAATCACTAGAGGAGAAGAGATATATGTTGATGAAGTCAATGCAGTGGTGTGAACAATTAATTGTTGTTGTGGTTGTCACTGCTGGAGTTTGTACATTTTTTATTTTGACAAACCTGTAAACTCCCCTCTGAGGTCATGCAGCTTGGGAGGATACTGTAACAAAAATCCATGGAAGGTATGTTGGAGTTTGCCTCTGTTCATGCAGTCTCATTAACTGAATTTTCATTTTTGATGAAATTTCAACAAAATAGTCTTCTACATGAAAAAATATAATCTATAAATGGTAATAATTAATAATTAAAAATGTGTAGGAAGGTGGTAGTATGTAGATGAGAAGTATATAGCAAATATAAATATACATTATAGTACTGTATTGAAATGCATGGTCTCTGAAGATCAGTATAGGCTCTAAAATGCTGAAAGGAAACAATCATATAATACATTATGTAATATATTTTTTGTGAGATAACTTTATGGATAAACATATTATACAGTATCTGCAATATATAATTTTTTGTTAATGATATATTAAAAAAAGGTAAAAAAAAAAAAAATATATACCTTTATATAAAATCAGAATGAGAGTGAGTTTATACAGTATTAATGTTATAGTATGTACATCTGAATTAAGGTTGGCTGGAGTTGAAGAGGTTAGTAAAAGAAGATCAGGAGGTGGATGAAGTCCAGTGTGACATATGTCTTAAAATTTTCTTAGGTTAAAAACTGAAATTGAAGTGGTTTCTACTTGTTCTTTGTTGTTATATAGTATTTCTCAGTGCTTTTGAGACTCTATTTGGTTTGACTTGTTCTCAGGTTGGGGATAGGGCGGTTAACTGAGTGTTTACTGTAGTTTCTAAGTTTCAGGTGTTAAATATGGAAAAGTTCAGATGTTCATCAGCAGGATCAACAATAAACTAACACTTACCATTGTTAGGCAGATAAGTTCTCTCAGTTTTCTGTGAAAATATTTTAAGCTAGGAAAAAGTATTTTTATTGACTTCCTTATGACTTTTACACAGGAGCAATACTTTTTTTGTAAAAGTTATTTTTTTATTACCTATCTGTTTTACTGACTCAGATGAGTGACTGTTCTGTGGCCATTTCTGGTTCCTCAAGCCATTCATCTTATGGATTCTATTTTATTTATTTATTTATTTGACATTTGTTTACTGGGATGGTCCATCTGGGTCAAAAAGAACCCATTTTCAGTGGAGGCCCTGGAGAAAAAAACTCCCAAGTTAGATGCTTGAAATATTCAAACAATGTAACAAGGACATACAATATATAGTAATTAATGTGGCCAAGTCCCTATCCCATGATGCACCTAGAGTTACCTCAGATCTTGGTTTTCCATGACAAAAATTTGAGGTCATGAGGAAAAGTTGGTTCAATGGAGGAAGAATTCTGCAGGAAAGCATAAATTAAGATGAAAGTTAGAAATGGCAACAAGCTGAACACGGGACTGTTGCTGCTGCAGCTTTTATTAAATATCATGGTCATAGCTGTTGCCATTTGCTGAGGTATAGCTTCCTCTTGGAGGATTTATGAGAGGATAAGAGAATTTGCTTCATCTCATTGGAAATGTTATGGAACTGGCTATGATGGGAATTGGAGCAGCCAAGCTGTCAGATTCAAGGACTGCAGAGAGGGATGAAGTTCCCCCGACGAGTGCGGCAGAAGGTCTGGTACTGGGTCCAGAATCCAGGGGTCCTCCAAAAGATGAAGTTGAAGGAAGGGGGACCAAATCTGACGAGGCCAATGAGTAGCTATTAGAATGATAGTCCTTCCCAGAGCTTTTGCTTTCTGTAATACCTTGGGTATCAACAGGATTGGTGGGAATGCATAAAGGAGACCCACTGGCCAATGATGAACGAGTGCGTCCCTTGGGGCTTCTCCCGGAGGGGGAATTGGGGCAAAGTAGCTTCTGCATTTCGTGTTTATGTGACTGGCAAAAAGGTTGCAGCAAGGCTGGCCCCACCTGTGGAATATCCTGTCCGCTATTTCTGTCTTGAGGGACCACTTGTGGGGCAACAAAATTGCTCTTCTCAGCTTGTCTGCTATCACGTTGGATTTCCCTGGGATGTGCGTTGCTAACAGAAAGCGCTGGGTGGATATAGCCCACTGCCATACTCTTAGGGCTTTGTGGCAAAGGGGGTATGATCTGATTCCTCTTTGTTTGTTCAAGTACCAGACTACTGACATGTCCGTCTGAATCGCAGTCGTACCCAGAGGAAGAGAGTCCTGGAAGTACTGCAACACGAAAATTACTGCTCTCATCTCTAAGACATTGATATGCAGACGTGTCTCTTGATCGGTTCATGTGCCTTGGGCTGTTCTTCCCTGAAAATGCCCCCCCATCAGGGAAATGTCTGTGGTCACAGTGGCCGCTGGTGGGGGTAAAACAAATGAACGTCCTGTTGTAATATGAAGTGAGGTCAACCACCACTGAAGATCTTTTTTGTAGGAGTTTGTGATCATTATCAGGTGAGACATGGGGAGCTCTTGGTAAGACCATTGAGTGAACAACAACCATTTCAGTATCCGCATGTGCATACGACCTAGTGGTATGGCCAGAATTGCTGCTGCCATCATGCCTAACAACTTTAGAACTTCTGATGCTGGAGCCTTGTTTTTGGATATTAGAATGCGGACTGCTGATGGAGTAGTAAGACTCTTTCTACTGGAAGTCTTAGCGTGGTGGTGGTGGTGGTGTCCAGTTCTGCTCCGATAAAGACGATATGCTGTGATGGCAACAAGGCAGATTTTTCTGAGTTTATTGTAATGCCCAGCTAGCTGCAGAGTGACAGAGTGGATTCCCTGGCCTGAATGAGTTGATGCCTGGTGGTGCCAGTAAGGAGCCAATCGTCTAGGTACAGAAACATCTGGAATCCTAAATGTCTCAGGTGAGCCGTGAACACACTGGGGGTTGTAGTGAGACCAAAGGCCAGGGCTTGACACTGGTAATGATTGGCTCCCAGATGGAAGCGCAGATGATCCCTGGATGGCCTGGCCATTTTTATGTGGTAGTACGCATCTTGGAGATCTATCGAGCACATCCAATTTTCTTTCCCTAAGAAGGGAAGCGTGACCATCCGAAACTTTTTTCTATACAGATTTGTTTAGTCTGCTGAGCTCGAGTATAGGTCTCCAGTCCCTTGTCTTTTTTAAAACTAAAAAGAATCTTGAGTAAGTTCTGGATCCTGTCTGGTTTGCTGGGACGGGTTGGATGACTATTTTTCTTAGCAATGTCTGGACCTCTACTGTTGCTTGTTCCCTGTAACTGAGTGGAACGTACGGGATTTTTCTTGTCAGTGGAGGGGGTGTGGCAAATGGGATGAAGTATCCTCTGGAAATGATAATTTGTACCCAGTTTTCGTTTGTTATTTTGAGCCAGGCGTCTGAGTACAAAGATAAGCGACCCCCGACTGCCTCCAGATCAGGACAGTCAAGCCTCCTTTCAGGAGCGCTGGTAGGGCTTCCCAAAGAAGTGATCTCTGTCACCCTGGTTTTGCGGACCCCCTCTGCAACAAGGGCAGCGTCTTCCATTATTGCCCCCTCCTTTGCCCCTGGAGGGGGGTTCACCACGTGCATTCTGAAAGGCTCCTTGGGCTTTTCAGAACCACATTTTTCCTCCCCTTTGACTCTTGGGATAGGGTCTGGTAGGGGTGGAAAAACAGACCCCGACGGCAGACAGAATCTTTCCCTCCTGTTCACACCTGGTCAAAGTTTCCTTAACTTTGGGCCCGAAAAGGGACGAGCCATCAAAAGGGGTATTCACAAAGGATGACTTGAAGGGCTCCGTAAAGGAATACAAGCACATCCAGGAGTGTCTCCTAAGAGCAACTCCTGCACCCGCTGCCCTGCTCGTTCCATCAGCTGCATATGAAATGAGACGCATGGATGAGTTAACAATGGAGTTGAGGGTAGCAAGCTGGGAGGCAACTTTGTCTGTAGCTCCTGCAGCTACTGTTCCCTGAAGAGCATCTCCCAGCTCTTTAAGGAGATCTCTTTGTAGTCTCGTAAAATGGGTTAAATAGTTAAGTGAATAGAGTGCAAAAGTCGCTGAACTAAACATGCACTTCCCATATCTATCCATGATCCTGGATTCTCTGTTAGGAGGATGGATAGGCGAGGAAGTTTCAGACATTTCCTTTTTGGTGGCTGCTGCCATCACCATGGCATCAACTGGCACACCTTTGGTCAAGAAGGATTTATCTTGGGGGGCAGATATGAATTTATTAGGCCTCCTAGGGATAGGCTCCATGGTGTCCAGAGACTCCCACACCCTTCGTGAGACCAGCTGCATAAGCTCATCGAAGGGCGGAGACACCCAAGAGATGAAGGGTTGAGACCCGAATGTCTTTAGGAGAACCGACTCGTCCTCAGTAGGGTTGGTGGGCTGCCAGTCACCCCCCTGCCTAAGGATTTCAAGTATCTCTGCAAATAAGATATCCTCAAAAGGGGACCCTTCTGATTCATCCAAGTCAGTATCAGATGTTAGGGACTCCTGAGGGGAGTCCATATGTTTCCTCTTACACACACTCTTCCTGGGAACCTCATCAGTGGGAGCTTCTGGTGAGGTCTCGGAAGAGCATGGGGCACCCAATGGGGCTTCTTGAGGCTCTGGGTCTCTGCACTTTGCTAGGATCTGTGAAGCAGAAGCAGACACAGGCACTTTAGGGGGATGAAGAAGCCAGACCTGAGGTTGAGGATGTCTTGAGAGACATAACTCTCCTCATGGCTTTGAAGGCACCCCTACTCCAATGCGAAGGGACTGACGGATCCGAGGAAACCGCCGATACCCCCGGCTCCAGGACAGTGGGCTCCGAGCCCGAGGTAGGAGCCGAGCCGAAGCCCCGAGAGGCAGAGTTGGAACCGACAAGTTGGTTCAACTATCCTCCCCGGACCCAACCAGAGAGTGTTGGCTCCTAGAGTCCTCGATCGGCGCCGAGGACGTCAGAGTGAACGTAGCCGAAGACACTGGAGCAGGCGTCGGCACCGAAGGCTCCATAATCAGCAAGTCCGACTCCTCTGGCTCCGAAGGACCAGTATGACTTGGAGGAGGAAGAGTTATAGCTGGCATAATGGTCTTCGGCTCCAAAACTGCCTGGGTCGGAGCCGATAAAAATTTTGCAAAGGCCGGTGCTTATAAAAGCTTCTGCACCCCCTTGATTGTCATGATCCCTCTTGCAAGACTCTACATGAGAAGAATCTACTGGCACCTGAAATCTGTATAGTCCAAACATCAGCATCCTCTCACATTCCAAATTCCAGCTTTAGCGTTTGTGAAAAGGAAGATTTTTTTTTGTTGGAGACACCAAATTTATCAAAATCCAGATCTCCCATTCTCCCTCCAGCTTTGCTGCAGTCTGTAACAATGGACACCTCAGGCTTTGCTTAGGGACCAGAGTCTAAGGGAATAAAAGTAGAGTTTTTGGAACAGAAAAAAAACAGACCAAAACACACAGACATAAAAGAGATGTTGGCACTTATAAATGCTGTCAAATCTCTCCATCATCTGTGGTCCCTGGGACCTCTACAGGTGTTTACATACACCACCACAGTGATGTGGTACATAAATAAGCAGGAGGAACCAGGTCTCAAACTCTGTGCAGACTATACATAGTAGCTTGAGATATAGCTTTTCAACACAATCTCACTATGCAGGCATCTTACATACCCTCAGAGAAAATGTGTGTGGCAGACAGGCTAAGCAAGACCAGGACAGACCCTCATGAATGGAATTTGAATCGGGGGGGGGGGGGTCTTCCAAGCATTGATCCAGCTGTGGGGAACTCCTCAAATAAATGTTTTCTCCTCCCTCAAAACAATCAGTTGGCAAACTTCAGCTCCAGAACTCCATGCAAGAAGGCCTGGAAGACAGATGCTTTTCGTTTCCTAACTCAGGAATGTTCATGAGTGCTTTTACACCCTTTCACTAACATCAGGGTCATTATAAAGATTTAGAAGAACACTCAAAAGATCATTGTAGTGACTCCCTTCTGGACCAGGCAACAGTGGATGTTCTTCATAGTCAGTGTTACAGTACTGAATCTTGGCTCTTCCTGGTGTGCAGAAGCTCAATACTGGCCCAATCCCAATTTCCAGAGTCTTTGCATCATCCCTAGCCAACGGACATTCAAATACCGACATCTGGACATTAGGGTATATGAAGGGTATCCGTCAGCACCAACTTCAGTTGTTTCTAGTCATGCAGTCCAATGTCTGATGTGCTTCATGTGTTCAATACAATTGAAGTCTGTCGGTCGGCACATGTTTCCAGAGATCCTTCTTCACCTTCTAATCAGATAATTATCATGTTGGGGAACCTTTCACTGTCTTCTAGAGTGATATGTTCACCCTCAGAACAAACCCAACCTTTATGCTTAAAGTGATATCAGAACTTTCTTTAAACCAGGTTAGGCACCTACCAGTCTTCTACCCAAACCCAAAGAACTGGGCAGAAAAAGTCCTCCTTTTCCTGGATGTGCACAGGCAGATCAGTTACTATCTAGACAGGACAAAATGCCCTAATAGAGTAGAGCAATTACTGGTGGCTTTCAAATGGAGTAAATAGGGCAAACCTGTCTCCAAACAAACCATCTCTAAATGTATGGCTAACTTCATTAATTTCTGTTACTCACACCATGGAAAGGATTTACCTGCACAAATTTAAGCTCCATCACCAGACATGGAGTGACTGCCACTGTTTTCCTCAAAGGAGTTCCCACCCAGGCCATGCTATAGGCAGCCACATGGAACTCATTGCACACCTTCACAAAATACTGTAACTTGGGCAATACTTCCAAGGTTACAGCAAGTTTTGCTTCTGTCATCCTGCAAAATCCTATTTCCTATGGTCATACAGATTACCCACCACCCATTTTTTAGCTTTGGGAGTCCTCCCAAGAATCAGTACTGTAACATTAACTATGAAGAACATAGTACAGTTGTGTCACACTTGTCATAATTGTAGATGTTTGAGTAGATCAGTATTGCAGTACATTCTCCTGCCCTCCATTCCCTCTATTTGCTGACTGCTTGTCTCCCCCTTGCTAAATGCAAGAGGTAGAGGAGTTCACTGCAGATAGTTCTCTCATCGCCATCATCCCCTCTCCGCCTCCAATTATTTTCCTCCTCCTTCCTCAGATTCAATCAACTTGGAAAGTTTTGCTGTCCTCAGGCACCAGTCTGCTTGTTCACTACTTAGAAAGACCGGAAGATGGCCCCAACAAACGCCCTTCGTATACCCTGACGTCCAGTAATCTGCCACTGGAAGTCCATTGGCTATGGATGATGCAAAGACGCTAGAAATCAGGGTGGTCTCAAGTTTCTGCATGGTAGGAAGACCTAAGAATCAGTACTACAACATTGATTTACTCGAACATCTACAATTATGGTAAGGGTGACGCAACTGTATGTTCTGTCTTCATTTGGAAATGGCCAGGGGCAATTGCTGCAAGATTCCTCACAGATTGGAGCTACTCACATAAGGCAAGGGGTGTTTGATACAACTAGACTGTAAACAACTACAACTACCAGGATGATGAAATCTTAATACCTTTTAGGCACCTTTTTAAATACATGCAGCTGGAAGCAAGAAAACCATATATTGGTAAACAGAAGAGGTTTTCTAGTTGGTACCAAGAAAGGTACCTGTACCCGTTCAGGGCTAGTTTTCCCTGGTTCTGCATTATTTGTTTGAATTACTATCCTTTGGCCTATCTTACTCTTCTATCAGGGTTCATTTGTCAGACATTTCAGCATGTCTGCTCATGGACCTTCCTCTTTCAGTGCAATCTCACGTGAAAATGGTTTGAAAGGGGTGATGCATACCAAGTCTCCTACAAAACAGGTGGCTCCTTTTTGAGATCTTAATTTTGTACTAGAAAAATGTAACTCTTGCTCCATTTGAACCAGCTCATTAGACTAACTTGGGGTTCATAACATAGAAAACAGACTTACTCATTGTTCTGACCTCTGCAGGAATAGCATCTGAGTTGCAAGCTCTTTTGGTTGGTCAGACCTATCTCATTTTCCACAAAGATAAGGTTTCCTTGAGATCTTATCCTTCATTTATGGCTAGAATAGTATCAGAGTTTATCTTGAACCAAACTATCCATCTCTCTGTCTTCTTTTCAGAAGCTAACAATGAGGGAGAATGGATACTTCGTCTACAGACAACTCATGTATTATCTTAACAAAACAAAATTTTTTGGGAACTCTGATCATTTCTTTTGAATGTTAGAAAAAAAAGACAACTTATGTCAAAACAGACTATTTCCAGGTGATTGTCTCATGCAATTTTGTTAAACCCAGCACACAACAAGACAGTTCCAAGCAGGCTTAAGACTCATTCTACCAGGGCATAGGCTTCATTGTGGCAACTCCCTGCACCCCCCACCCCTCACCCACTCATGCTAATTATATATACCATCTCCAAGATCACAAAACAATGCGGAACAGGTACATTCACTCTCAATACAGCAGTCATGCACTAAAAAAGCCAGAGTGTGCTATCAACTGTATCAGATTTTTTACAGTGCTATAAGTTGACTTATCGCTAGTTGAATATTATCCATATATATGTATGTGTGTGTGTGTGTCTTGTGTGTTTAAATAATTTATATATATATATATATGTATATATACAGATAGATAAATACACACACACATATATATATATATATATATATATATATATATATGTGTGTGTGTGCGCATGTCTGTGTGTGTGTATATATATATGTTGTTGTGTCTTTCGGTTTTTCCCGGTTAGGGGTCGCCACAGCGGAACTCCGGTCTGCTAATGATTGGCAGTAGATTTTTACATGCCGAGTTGCCGGCCCTGACGCACAACCTTCAACGAAGTTACGCCCATTCACGCATGTCTAGGGTTGCCACCTTTTCACATGCCCACAGTGGGACATGTTTTGTACAAACTTCAGAGTTTGCAAAGCAAAACATACCCACAGCCAGTACTTAAGACAGAACTTTACTGTTTTGCCTACATAAATGCTTATTCTTGAAGCACTTTAATTGCTTATTTTGTTTCTTATAACATTTAGGTGTTTCAGAAACAGAATAACTGTTTTATGCAACTATTACA
This sequence comes from Protopterus annectens, assembly GCF_019279795.1. NCBI lineage: Eukaryota > Metazoa > Chordata > Ceratodontiformes > Protopteridae > Protopterus > Protopterus annectens. The sequence goes on along the minus strand of NC_056750.1, from coordinate 253,781,403 downwards.
TTAAATATAGGAAATATGTTTGTCCTAATATCTCAGGGCATTTGCCATTTTTCCAGTTTTTATGCAGGACACAACTGGCCAAGGAGGGACTGTCCCTCGCAAAGTGGGACAGGTGGTAGCCCTACGCATGTCTCCACACAGAAGACGCTCTAGCTGAGAATCGAACAGTACAGAATCTTACTGTGAGGCGACAACGCTACCACAGCATCACCACCGCAGTATACGTGTGTGTGTGTGTGTGTGTGTGTGTGTGTGTGTGTGTGTGTGTAAATATATATATATATATATATATATATATATATATATATATATTGTATACACACACATACGTGTGTATGTATATAAGCTCTGGATGGCTTGGCACCTAAACTACTCTATTTAGTCAGCTCAGCTGGTTTGGGTGTGTGAAAGGTGCCCTTAAGCTTCAGAAACTGGGTGGCAGTTCTATCCTAAGCAGGATATAACTTCTACAGCTAAAGTTTTTGCAGCATTGCTCATTCAAACATCTACTGTTATGGTAAGGTTACTTACACAACTGTACTATCTACCCTTTTCTTTGCTGTTTTTGCCATAAGAAGCTTTATTTAGTTTGCATTTCCTTCCTAGATTATGTTTTTTTTTGTGTGTTTTATTTCCCAGTTCTTCCATCTTTCATATTTTGTTCTTAGACTCTGATTATTATTGTTTTTGGACTTTGGCTATGTTTAATTTGATTTGGCATGTCTTTGTGTTTTTTGCATTTAGTCACTAGCATTGATCATTCTGGTTTTAAGAAGTGTACTAAAAATACTGCCTCAAGACCACTGTAGTCCGTACTTTACACATTTGAGAGCTCATCATTTGCCTGTGGAGTGGAAGATGTGTGCTAATTTATAGTTTTGAAAAGAAAACTCTTAGGACTCACAAAAGGAAATGTATTCTTAATGGGTTACTGACTAAGGACAAGTATGAAGAAGGGGAATCTTCCATCATTCTTATTTCTGATCAATTTCAGTGCCCCAAGGATAAACGGTATTAAGAAAGATGGTTTCTCACGTGCTTCTTATTCCCCAGCATTTTAAAGAAGCCAAGAGGGGAGGCAGGTAATCTACTCCTTCAGCTGGTCTATCTTTTTTTGACATTTCAGATTTGGAATGCGTTGATGTTTTAGAACAGGGCTGCTTTATTTGGGAATTCCAGACAGCATAGCATGTCTCCAACTTCAGAATTAGAGATAAAGAAAATTACTTCCTGTAGGCCTCTCTCAGTTAGGTCTATCTATTTTTTCTCTTCCCACAAAAGTATTATAGTAGACAATAAAATGATGGCAGTGTTGCAAGCCCAGACAAAAATGGGCATTTTTATGCCCATCCTGCATTCAGACCAGACAGGGATTTTGTTTCCCCTGCTCTTGTTTTGGCTATATAATAAACAAGCTGCCACTTACCAAGGGAAGTTGGTAGCCTTTAGCTTCTGCCACAGCCAGTATCAATAGATCCTTCAGTATAGAGTGCTGTCTGCATGGTTATCAGCAGTGTTTTTTATCATCAGATTCAGACCTGTTTTTAATACAAACTGTTTCTGCATCAATGCCAGCAGCCTCTTCTGCTGCGATGCTTGAAGTCAACACCTTGTGACTGCTGTCAGTGCTGCTTCTTTTGGTGATACCCTGAGTCTCAGCATGATCAACCTTCAAGCCATTGATAATAAGGGTGTCAGCAATGTGTCCTGAATCAGTAGTCCTCTTGACATTAGTTTCAGTTTTCCTTTTACTGTTGACATCATTGAACAGTAAACGGCTGACATAAAAGCTTTAGATTTTGTACGTTTGAGGTATCTACTCTGTCACCAGGACTACATCCAACAGTGTAGCAATATCCCTGGGCATTGACTGTATCCCCATTTGTTATCTGTGACCCATCTTATTCTGAGTGCACAGCCTCCCATCACTCTGGAACAAGAGGAGCAGAAGATCTCCACAGTGTCTCTTGACATAGATCTGGTTCTTCAGCTTCCACTGAGAAGCCCATGGAAGTGCAGATGCAGGAAGACGTATCCCAACTGCAGAGTCCCCTATTATAGGATAATGAAAACAGGGATGAAAGAAATTCCTTGCCTTCTCCTTCTGATCCCAAATTTGGGAAAATTCCAGAAGTAATATATAAAAAAGGAAGTTGGCCCTCTTGCCCCCCCCCCCCCCCATTTCCAGTGAGGATTCTTCAGGAGGCCTGATGTCGTTCCACACCCTGGGTGGTGCCTTCAGTGGGTAAAATATGGTGGCCTTGATTCTGAAAATACATGGCCACATCCTGTGGCTGCCTTCCAACTAGGATGAGGTGTTAAAGTCTCCTATCATAGATTGTAATTGCTTTGGTCGTCATCATGAGTGAGGCAACTCCTCAGTATCTGGCAATCCATCCCCCAAATAAAGAATCCCTGGTTCAGTATTGTTTTGGGAAGTGCACATTTGCAGATTCTACATTTGTAATAATGGTGCTTAATTACCTGTGACATATGTTAAGATTCCAGTATTCTTTTGCAGAAAAGCCTCACAATATGTGGGAACAGTTGCCAAAAGATCAACAAGAAATCAAAATACAGCTGATGTTCTGGGTGTCGGCAATGGTATCAGTTTAACCTTTCCAAGCACCTGGATCGTAATGTTGCAGATGGATTGGGTGGGGCAACAGATGCCAGTGTTACTGTCTGTTCTGCAACCACACTTGGCTGAAATTAACAGATTTCATTCAGAATTTCAAAACATCCTTCTGTATGCTCTGTTTGACATTGATCTTTTCAGTCATTAGTGCAATGTTCCTACTGCAGTGTCAGTGACGCAACAGGTAGCACATTTGCCTTTGATGCAGATTGCTGAGAGTTCTATTCCCACAATGGGTATCTTGATTGATGACACTGCAGTGCAGCATAAGGGGGTTGGCTGCACTCCTGAGTGTGTTGACCTTTGGATGAGAAGTTAAACTGAGGTCCCATCTGTTTGAGTTGGTGGTAGCTCAGGCGGATGTAAAAGATCCCAGTGAATCTATTGAAAAGAGTAGGACTGTTTTATGTATATACAAAAATAACTCTTATTTACAAAATATTTACATATTTACAAGTGTGTGTGTATGTGTATATTTATATATATATATATATATATATATATATATATATATATATATATATATATATATATATATATATATATATATACACACACACACAAATCTGTTTACATAATCATACTAATTTTTCATCCGTTATACCCCCACCCCTTAATATTGTTGCTAACATTTGTCCCAGGGGTTCCACCTTTCTCCCTCATTGACAGGGGCGACAGGTGCTGGCTGAGGTTTCCTTTTTGGGGATAAACTCCTGGATAGACTTGTTAGGGCCCCAGGGCCATTAGCCTTGCAATCTCCTATGATCCTATGGGTCTATATTATAAACCGAAAGACGTAAACATTGAATGCATATAGATCGACACATAAAGAGTGATCTATCATTACAGCGAAACACATATTCAGCGAAATTGGAAACACCGAACGGGTTTCTTTAGCCAGCAGGGCGATCGTGGGGATGAGGAAATATATTCTTTTCCCCAGTGTAGTGCGGTCTCGGAGTTGGTATATTTAAGTAGGGGGTGTGGGAGGTGCAGCCGCTCACATGGGGGGGTACAGGGGGGTTTTCCCCCCTGCAAAAGTATTTTATTTAAATTTTATTGATTTTGTTTTAGTATGCCTACATGGCGCTGTTGGTTAAGGAAGCACATTCAGTGCTTTCAATTTCACTGAGTACGTGTTTCACTGTAATGGTAGATCGCTCTTTATGTGTCGATCTATATGCGTTCGATGTTTACGTCTTTTGGGTGTATAATATAGACCCTATCCTATAAAATCTGTTTTTAAACATAATTTCAGTTATTCCTTCATTCCATATAATCCATATAACATAAAATAACTTTTTATCTGTTCTTTTAACATATTCTTTACTTCTGTTGTTATAATATCCATGTTTAATCATAGCCATGTTTATATTATCCACTTCTTTTATATCTTCAAAAGAATCTTCTTTACATAGTTTTCTCCATAACTTTTTTACTCTTTTACATTTCAAAAACACACATGTTCCATAGTGTTTACTTCTTGACAATGTAAACATATTCTGTCACTTTTCTTCTTATATGGCATAGTTCCTTTTACCGGCAACTTATCTACTGTCAGTCTCCACAAAAAATCTTGACATTCTACTTCCTGATTAAACCGTTTACTTCTTATAGTTGTAGCTTTATTTTTTTCATCTGTTAGATTTCCCATGGTTTTACATTGTAACATTTTATCAATACATTATTATGCCATACTTTTCTATATTTTTCTGTATCATCAATTTTTATTTTCTACAAAAATATTTTTTTTCTTGGTAATATTTTATTTCCTCATTTATACACTCTTTTTCACTTTTACTCTTTTTCACCATATCCCAAAAATTTATCATAGTTATATTTATACAATTTTACTTATTTCTCATCTTTTTTATTTATACACTTTAACACTTTGTACAAATTTAATGAAGCAGCGTATACCATTGGGTTAATTAACCCTAAACCTCCTCCTCCTTTATTTACATACAAAACTCCTCTTTTTACTGGGATTAATGTAGAACCCCATGTAAATGAAAAAAAATCTATAATTATTCCTTTTCAAATGCTGTTGGCAAAATAAATACTCTTGCTAAGTATGCTGTTTTTCCCATCAGTACTGAATTTATCAAATAAGCCTTTTTTCTGATTGATAATTTATATGTTCTCCAGAAAAGGCAGGTTTGTTTTGTTTTTTTCTATTGTTTTTCCGTTGACTTATATTTACATCTTTTATTCTCAGATTATATATCCAACACAGAAATTTAATTCACTGTAAAGTATGTTCACCTGACCTTTACTAGATCACCTAAACCTTTACTTTTGTCTTTATTTATTGCCATCTCTATCACCTCTAGACACTCATTTGTGCAAAATATTACTTTATTTATCCAAATTTTGTTTTTTTGTAATTATTGTAATGTCATTTGTGTATGTGTTAACAGAACTGGAATTCTTAACCCTTCAGGTATTATATAACCCACCTTATTTATTTGGAATTTATTTTCTATACTATCACATTCATAAGTAATGCAAAGGATATACAACTCATTGGGCATCCCTGTCTTATACCACTCTTCATATGTATCTCTTGGCTTAACCAGCCAAATCTACAGGTATTTTTACTGTATTATTACTAAACGCTGACATGCATAATTTCCTAACTTTCTCACTTGCATTATATTCTTTTATTATTACCCATGCGAGATGAACAACTCACATGGAATGTTATGGTGAGTACATAACTTCTTTAGGTGAAGTTGTTCTGTCTCGCCTTCATTCTCACTGATGGGTTAGTGTCCCAAGCACCATCTTTCTTGCGTGGCTCAGGGAAGTATATTCCTCAAAACCATGGAACCAAAGGAGGCCCTGTCCCTGGAGGCTCTATCCAATTTGTAATGAGTGATAAAGGTATGCGGTGAGGACCACATGGCTGCTGCACAAATGAAATCTGTAGGTAGCCTTGCCAGAAAGGATGAAGATGTGGAAACAGCTCTAGTTGTGTGGGCTTTAACTTTATGATTTAGCAGCATGTGCCCCGAGCTATATTTGAAGGAAATGCAATTTGACAACCATTTTGACAAAGTGGTTGTAACCACCGGAGTACCCTTCTTTGAATCTGAAAAGGAGACAAAAAGCTGTTCTGATTTTCTGAAGTCCTTAGTCCTGTCCAGATAGAATCAAAGTTGCCTAAGGACATCAAGTTTGTGCAGCATATGTTCCATCTTGTTAGTATATTTGGGGAAAAACACAGGTAATTCTATAGTCTGGTTAAGGTTTGTCTCAGAACAAACCTTAGGTAGAAATGAAGGATTTGTTCTCAGTGAGACTCTGTCATTGTGAAATATCAAGTATGGGGGTTTAATGGATAAGGCATGTAATTCCAAGACCCTTCGAGCAGAAGTAATAGCTGCTAGAAAGATAGTTTTCCATGATAAGTATTTCAAGTCACAGAATGATGCTGATTCAAAAGTGGGTAAGATTATTTGAGAAAGAACAAAATTTAGGTTCCATGGTGTAGCTGGGGATCTAATAGGTGGTCTCAAATGAATAGTACCTTTAAGGAAGGCTTTAGAAAGTCTATGGGACATGATAGAAGTCCCCTGATCGCCAATATGAAAATTAGAAATTGCTGCCGATTGAACCCTAATGTTTGTGGCAGTCGCCCCTTCATTAAATAGTTTGGTCAGAAACTCTAAAATGGATGAAATCGAAGCCAAATATGGCTCAGCATTGTTTTAGGACACCCATATGGAAAATATTTTGCATTTACTAAGGTATAGCTTCCTGGTAGATGATTTAAGAGAGGAGATTAGGATGCTCTGAGCTGCAGGTGAAAGATTGTGGAACCTGGCTATTCTTGGAATTGGAGTAGCCAAGCTGTCAATCTGAGGGTATGAAGTGCAGAATGAATCAGAAGATCTGGAACTGGGTACCAGACCACCAACATATTGTCCGTCTGTATTGCAGTAGTCCCTAGAGGAAGAAAGTCCTGAAAGGACTGCAATGCTAGTAGTACTGCTTTCATTTCTAGGACATTGATATGCAGATGAGCCTCGTGTTTCTCCCCTGTGCCTTGGGCTATCCTTCCCTGAAAATGCCCCCCACCCTATCAGGGAGGCGTCCGTGGTCACAGTTGCAACAGGAGTGAGTAGAACAAAGGGATGTCCTATTGTTAGCTGCAGAGAAGTCAGCCACCAGTGAAGATCCTTCTTGCATGGATTTGTTATCATAATTGGATGAGACATTGGAAGTTCTTGAAAGGACCACTGTGTGAACAGGAGCCATTGCAACCAAAAGGAATGGCAATGATCGCTGTCAACATGGTCCTTAATAACTTGAGCACTGCTGAAGCTGGGGATTTTTGTTTTGATATGAGGTCCAGAACTTGTTGTTGAAGGCTCCCAACTTTTTCCGTTGGAAGCTTTACAATCATTGAGACTGTGTCAAGATCTGCACCTATGAAAATGGTAATTTTGATGGCAATAAGGCAGATATTTCTGAGTTTATGGTAATCCCCAATTGACTGCAAAGGTCTAAGGTCGTATCCCTTGCTTGTATGAGTCAATGCTTGGTGGTGGTGGTGGTGAGGAGCCAGTTGTCTAAGTATGGAAATGCCTGGAATCCTAAACGAACGCCTCAGATGAGCCGTGACTACTGCCATGCATTTGGTGAAAACTCTTTGGGCTGAAGTGAGACCAAAGGGCAGAGCTCGAAACTGAAAGTGACTGGCTCCCAGCCAAAAGTGCAGATGATCCCTGGATGGTCTGGCCATTTTTATGTTGTAGTACGCATCCTGGAGATCCATCGAGCACATCCAATTGTCTCTCCCTAGAAAGGGAAGTATAGACTGTAGCATGACCATCCGAAACTTTGTTTTTTTGACAGATTTGTTCAAGCTGCTGAGATCCAAAATGGGTCTCCAGTCCTCTGTTTTCTTTGGAACTAAAAAGAACCTTGTCTGCTAGGATTGGTTGGATGACTCGTTTTTCTAGCAACCTTGTAACTTCTATGGTTGTTTGTTCCCTGTGACTGGGTGGGGAGTCCGGGATTTTTGTCACAAGGGGTGGAGGGGTAGTATCCTCTAGATGTTATGCTTTGTAACCAGTGGTCTTTTGTGATTTTCAGTCAGGTGTCTGGGTACAAAGAAAAGCGTCCCCTGACTGCCTCCAGAGATGGACAGATGCACCTCCTTTCAGAAGCGTTAATGGGGCTTTCCGAAGAACTGATCCTTGTCATCCTGATTTGTTGGGCCCCCGCTGCCGCGTGGATGGCATCTTCCATTATTGTCCCCCCTCTGCCTCTAGAGGGGTTTCACCACATGTGTCAAAGAAAGCCACTTTTCCAGCCTTTAGGATAATGTCTGGTAGGGGTGGAAAAACAGACTCCTACAGCAGACAGTCTTTCCATCTTGCTCACACTTGGTAAGCGTTTCCTTAATTTCCAGTCCAAAAAGGGATGAACCATCAAAGGGGGTGTTAACAAAGGATGACTTATAGGGCTCCGCAAAGGAACACAAGCACATCCAGTAGCATCTCCTAAGAGCAATTCATGTACCCGCTGCCCTGCTCGTTCCATCAGCTGCATATGAAATCAAACGCATGGAAGAGTTTGAGGGAATTTAGGGTAGCAAGCTGGGAAGTTACCTTGTCTGAGACCCCCGTAGCTACTGCACCATGTAGAGCATCTCCCAACTCCTTCAGGAGATCTCTGTGTAGTCCAGTAAAATGTGTAAGATAGTTTAGGGATCTACGAGTAAAGGTGCTTTCTATATCTGTCCTTGATCCTAGAATCCCTATTAGGAGGATGAACAGAAGTGGAGGTCTCTGACAACTCCTTTTTGGTGGCTGCCGCCACCACCATAGCATCAACGGGAACTCCTTTGGTAAGGAAAGCCTTGTCCTAGGGTGACATTATGAATTTGTTAGGCCTCCGAGGGACAGGTTCCATGGTATCTGGGGACTCCCACACCTTTTGAGAAAGAAGGTCTGTCAGCTCATCAAAAGGCGGAGTCATCCAAGAGGTGGAGGGTTGAGACCCGAAATCCTTCAGGAGTACTGACTCGTCATTATTAAGGTTACTGGGCTTCAATCCACCCCTCTCTGTTTCAGTATTTCCAAGATATCACCAAAAGAGATATCTTCAGAGGGGGACCATGGGGACCCTTCTGACTCATCTAAGTCGGTATCCAATGTGATGGATTCCTGTGGGTAATCCAGATGCTTCCTCTTGCAAAGCCTCTTCCTGAGAACCTCCTCAGTGGGAGCTTCTGGGGAGGTCCTGGAAGAGCAGGGCTCACCTAATGGGGCGACCTGAGGCTCTGGGTCTCTACTCTTTTGAGGGATCAGTGAAGCAGAGGCAGAAGCAGGAGCTTTAGGGGAGGAGGTTGCTGGTACTGATGATGTGGATGCCCGAGGGGACAATGCTGTCCTCATGGTATCGAAGGCCCCCCAGCTCTGATCCAAGGAAATGCCTGGATCCCCAGAAACAGTCTCTGCGGCACCGAAGCGGTGGGCTCCGAGCCCGAGGTAGGTGCCGAACTCACCCGAGCTGAGGCCCCAAGAGGCAAAGTCAGAACCGAAAGGTTGGTATGACTATCCTGTCTGGACCCAACCGATGAGTGTTGGCTCCTAGACTCTAGGGTTGGCATCAAAGAAGTCAGAGTAGTCGGAACCGATAGACCTGGAAGGGGTGTTGGCTCCGGCGGTTCCACAATCATTGGCTCCGAAAATCGGAGGAGGAACAGTAGAAATGGGCTGGGTCTGCAGAAGCCTCTGCACTACTCGATCCACATCCTTATCAGATAGTCTTGAGGACCGGGAAGAAGCTATAGAAGAGGCCACTGATTGCAGGATTGGAGACTTTAGAGTAGGAGATACCGGCTCTAGTATTGGGGACCGGCTCCTACTAACAACAACCTCCAGTTCCATAGGCAATGGAGCTGAGGCGGTAGCCTGACATGGTTTGGATGTCAATGAGCCCTTTTTCGGCTCCGACCGAGAAGACGAGCTAGAAGACAAAATCTTGGATGATTTTGCAGGTTTGTCCTTATCCAAAAATTCTTGAAAAGAGGACTTCAATAATCCCCTGGCTATTAATTTGCTCCTACGTTCGTGGAGAACACGAGAGCTAAAGGAATGACAGATGGCACAATTCTCCTGAAGGTGAACCTCATCTAAACAATAAACACACCCTGTGTGACAATCTGTAATAGACATCTTTTGTCCACATTTGGGACACTTTTTGAATCCAGATTTAGCTTTCTTTTGTTGAGACATGGCTATACAATCTAGTAATAATTAACAGTCAAAGCACACTATATGATTGACTATGGCGAGAACACACAATCCTATATATAGAATAGCCCCAATAAAATAAAACAGGGCTCTAACTCTATAAATGTTTAAACACTACAGCACACACTATATGACTAGCTATGAAAAGCACACAGTACTATATGTGTATAATACCGCCCTAATAAAACAACAAGGCTAACTAAGTTCTGCAATTTCTAACTACAGCACACACTATAAGGATAGGGAGAAAAACAAACTTTAACTAAACAACTCTCTAACTCAAACGAGTTGTTATAAATTGGCCTAGAAAAAGGAACGGCCACTAAGAGAGCAAATAATGCTCACTCTAAATTTTAGCTATCTAACACTCACTAGAAACTAAGAAAACAGTAAGGGCTATAGAAAAATATCCAGTAATATAATAACTATTGAGAAATATAAAGAAATTGTCAATAATACTGGCCAGAGCTGTCGAAGAACTCCAGATCTGTTGCAGCGGTAAATGAGATCTGAGGGAGGCACCACTGCATCATGGGAAAGGGAGTAGGCCACGATCTACTTGAAGACCTTGAGCTTTTGTATTTGGCAGAGTCAGAGTTGAGGATCGGCTCCGAACCCATCAGTGAGAATGAAGGCGAGATAGAACAACTTCACATATATATTTTTTCCAGTCACTTAATTTTTTATACATTTCATACCCTATTCGATCTGGTCCTGCTGCCAAATATATGTTTATGTGTCCTAATACTTTATCTAACTCATTTCGAGAGATCTCCTTTTCCAACTCTTTATTCTCTTTTTCTGTTAGCTATTTTACTTTCCATGCTTTTTTCACTACCTTCTTTTTTTCTTTAAACATTTTGTGTACATATACTACACTGTTTATAATCTTTTCCTGAGTTTTTTTCTATTTCTCCTTTTACATTTTTTATTTCTCCTTTTACATTTTTTATTTCTCTCAGTATACTACCATTTTCCTTTCCTAATCTGCTTAAGTAACTCAATACTTATTCTTTTTTCCTTGTAAAAATATCTTAGCTTATACATAACAATTCTTGCACTTTTTATTAATTTCTTTCATAACTGTTTTTTTTTTGTCAAAGTGCTTTTATTTTTATCATTATGTTCTGAATCTTCCAATTCATTGTTATTATTTATATATTTTTCTTTCTCTATATTTTTCTCACATCATGTTGCCACTGTAAAAAACATGTTTATATTTTTTCTTTAATTATAATCCACCATTCAGACCAATTTTCATAAAATGTTCTCATAGTAATATGATCTTTCCATAACTGTACTATTAATCTTTTGGTTCTTCATTCTATGCTTCCTCATTTATCCTTTTTATTTGTTTGCCTATTCTTGTATATTCCTTGTTTTCCTTTATCTCTAGCCATATTGCAAGATGACCAGAAAATCCTGTTTAAACTACCTCCCCTCCTCCTATAACTAAACCTTCTGATACTATAAAATAATCTGTTTCAGTTTGATACATACCCTTTTGTAAGTCTCCAAATGTAAGTTAGCACATATTATAACTTCTAACATTTTTCTTATATCATTTCTTTTCTTTTTATGCTTGCCTCTTAAATCACAGTTAAAGTCTTTTGTTATTATAATATTCATATTTATCACTACTACATAGGCTAAAATCTGATGAAATAAACTTTCTTGTCTTTGCAATTAGTATAAACATATATTATTATAATTTTGTATACTTGTTCTTTCCATTTTAAATCTACAACAGTTAATCTTGCCATTTTTGCTAAAGTTGCATCTAATATCTTTACTGTATTTCTACATAATATGACTATTCCAGATCATCTCTCATATCTCAAATTCCAGATTATCTTTCCTCCACATAATTTATCTGTTCGTAACTTTTCTTCATTTGTTAAAAATCTTGTGTTTTCTAATATAATTACATCTACATCACATGTATTACACCCCTCCAAAATTCCTATTCTTCTAACTGTATTCTTAATACTATTCACATTTACAGAAAACACTCCAAATTATTTGTTTTACCTTTTACTTAGGTTCATGGCTTCATAAGTTCATAGCTAATTACTAGGCTAGCTTACTTAATAGGCCATTCTAAGTGTAGCCAATTTCCATCTCAACGGTGAGACTCAAACACTGTATCTTGTGCCTGTGAGCGAAACACCTTAAACATTATACTATGCCCCAATCATTAACTGTATATATTCATTTTCTTCCATTTCCTTTAAATTTTATTTTTCTTTTACCCTTTTGCCAATAGATTTTTTTTTCACCACCTCACAATTTATGTCTTCTTCATCACTTATTTCAGAACCTTCCTTTATTTCAGAACCTTCCTGTTTGTCCTCATTATTATTTTTTTCTCATCTGATTTTTTCGTCTTTTTCTTCTTCTAAAATTTCTTCTCTTTGTTTATTTTCTTCTGTTTTCTCTCTTTTTTCCTTTCCCTTACTCGTTTTCATTTTTGCGATCCATCCATAAATGTCCAGTTTTGTTACATTTGTAACATTTCAATTCACATTTTTCTTGCACCATGCCCCATTTCCCCACAAATATAATATTTTCTTTTGTCACAGTTACTTATCAAATATCCTTCTTTTCCACAAACAGACAAACAAAAAACATGTTTTGGCTTGTTCCCCAGTATTTTACAACACCACCATTCTCCACCACATTTATCACATGCTTGGTATATGTATATATTTTTCTCTTTCTGTTTTAACACAATATTACAATCCCGGCCACCACTTCATAAACTCCCTTTTTTCATAAACTTTTGCAGTATTCTTTCAAAGTCTCTCTTTCTACCTTTGTTCAAAATTGTACATAAATTTTCTTTTTTGCTTCCCTGCTAAATGCTTCTATCACATAAAGATTTCATGGGTTAGTCTTTTTTTTTCATATTGTCCAAGAAAAATTTCCATTGAAAAAACAGTCTCAAACGTAATGTCACAAAATTTCTCATTATTAATAAGAGTAAAATCTCTTATCTCATGTGCTTTTACACACAAAGGAGCTATTAAATTGTCCCACACTTCATACCTGTCCATTTTTTAATCTTCTTTACTTTGAATCCTTACCACATACTTCTGTTTTTTTTTTCATTCTCTTCTGCCTTTTTTCTGCTACTCCACTTTTGCCTTCTTTTACTTCTCTGCATATGTTGTATTTTTTGTTTCAACACTGTTCTTCAGGATTGTCTCTGCATCCTCCTTTTGTATTTTCTCCATAATGCCCCCGCCCCAGGAAACATCTCTTTCATTTTCTAGCTTACTTTGCACAATCATTTCTTTAAGTAACCCCCCCCCCCACTGGAGGGTTGCAATTATATATCCACCATTTGCTGACTCATCTCCATCAAACGGGTTTCTTTGAAACATTTCTTCAGAATCCTGCACACATTCTCCGTTTTTTATATTTGTTTTCTCCTTCATTTCTTTCATTACTCCATCATCTCCTTCTCTCTCCATCTACCTCCCTCTTTCTCCAGGCCACCTCTGCACCTGGAATGGAAACAGGAAGTGCCCCCATAATATGGGTCCTACTTGCAATAGTGACAAGTAGGGGAAGTTCCCCGATGCCCTGGCCAAATCTCCTCTAGTAGTATTGTAAGCACCACCTCAGATCTCTCCTGAAAAGAGGCTACTAGCTTAGTGGGACTAACCTGGTCAACAAAGGATAAATAAAAAAAGAAAATCAAAAATAAAAATGTAGGTAAGAGGAAAGCTGCAGGACAGCATGAAAGACAGTAAGTCTTTCAATCTGTAGGTGTCCATTTCCAGATGCCACAGAAAATCTCTACTAGAATGCAGGAAATTCCTTAACAAATGTGGTTCAAACGTGTCACTCAGCAGCAGCAGAACTTGCATGTTCAAAGGGTCAGCATGGCTATGGCTTTTTCCCACATGGTTGTCTGCCCAGAGGCAGGAACAATCAGCATAACAGTGTGTCTCAAGATTTTGTATTCACTGGATAATCCTAGCAACCCCCCAATAGGCTCCTGCAACTGTCCATCTCTGGAGACTTTGAGGATCACCCATCTGTACATTTCCCTATGTGTTGGACAGATGAATTAGAACTATTGTTCTTGGAGACTACAAGATTGCATTCCTCACTCCTGAGGCTGCACGCCCTTATATTGCCCAACATCTCTCCCTATCAAAGAAGAGCTGCAGAAAAAGAGGTAAACAGACTCTTCTTAAGCAATGGTGGGCATCAGCAGGTCCCACCAGATCAAACAAGATCTGGATAGTTAAAAAAAAAACAATAATAATAAAATACCTCCAATGTCTTCAGGATTGATGTGATATAAGTAAGTTCTTCCAAAAATACACATTCTGGATGGTATGAGTGCAAATAGTTCTCCCTTGTCTGACAAAGTGAGACTGGTTGAGCTGACTAGACCTCCACAATGCATACTTGCACAGCAAAGTAGCATAGGAGTTGAGAAGGTTCTTATGCTTCCAAGCAGAAGCCAGTTAGTACCAGATTGAGCTCTTCCATTTGGACTCACCGTAGTGCCCAAGGTGTTTACCAAATGCATGGCAATGGCTATGGTGATGGCTCACCAGAGGCTGTAGATGAAAAAGGTCATCGCTTACTCAGGTAGTTGGTTACTAGCCACAACAAAGCTAGAAGGTTTCATGGAAGTATATGACTCTCTGCTTTTTGAGTTTCAATTCTTAGACAAGATGATGATTACTGCAAAGTTGCAGCTAAAGCCCTTGCGGAACCTGATCTTCAGAGGATGCAGCTTAGCCAGTTGTAGTCAGTTTGCCTCACAAAAGAATGTTTCCCATTCAAAAGACAGTGAGCCTTATTCTCCAATAGTCTTCAGTACAATCTAAGTTATGTCTGATGGGAGCCACTGTGTTTTTATATTACCAGCAGGGTTCCACGTAAGGATCCCTGGGTGGACCCTGAGGACACAGTGGTGCCAGATATCTGATCGGCTGGTTTCTGAAATCATTAACTCCAGTCTTTGCAAACATGTGCATTGGTAGATGTACACACCCAGCCTGTTTATGGGCAGTGCCTTTATCTCCTTTTTGCTTCTGTGACCATCAGGAAATGCTTCAGCTGGGGCTGGAGGGCATTGTCAGCTCCAAACAGTCAAAGTAACATAGTTGCAATAGGAAACTGAGCTGCATATAAATGTGTAGGAGATAAGAAAGTTACTTCTTAGCCTATAAGCTCTTCAAGATTCATAGCTTCTCTGGTTCATACTAGGCTGTTGATCAGGTAGATCATTTGTAATTTAGGCTGAGGATCCCAGTTCATCAGTACCCAGCAATATGAACTACTGCTGCATAATTTCATCCCCTTTTAATGAGGGTTTGATTCTCTTCCGCAAGGTGCTCTAGCTGTTGACTCAGAAGGTATTGCTATGATCTGCTGCCTGGGTCTGTGTCACAGACAGAGAGAAATGGAACCCTGACCATGACCCAGTTGATTGGGATTGAATTAACAGCCCTGGCAGTGGTGGAACTAGACAGGGAAGAGAAGCATGAATGAAAGGGCTTGACTTGCTTGCGAGAGGGAATGAGGCAGGTGATCAGGAGCACACAAGATTGGTGCAGTTTTCCCTGTGGAGACTTGGAAAACAACCGACTGTGCTTCAGGGAAGGTTGGCAGTGCTGCTTGCTGGCATTGTACCTTGCAGAAGTGAGGGACAACCAGCATGGAGAGTGCATTGTAAGTCTCCTTCCCCTGCATAGCATGCACAGGGGATGTAAGACCATAACTGGAAAACTCAAACCATCCCTTACTGCTGCCTCCATGATAGCCCCCATGGGTCAGCTTTTACCCTGATCTGGTAGTTAGCAGGCAGTGGGGACAAACAGAAAAGACAGTATTTCCATGGTATGGTACATCAACAAACTGAAAGGAACCTGGTGTGATCTCATCTGCGGAGTGGCCATGAGAATTTGGAAATGGGAAATTTGGCTGCTTTCTTATAGCAAACCACATTCCATGTCAAACCAGTACTCTTGTGCACAGGCTTAGATGCTGGCTTGATGCCCCATAAGTGGTCCCTAAGCCTGTCAATAGCATAGAAAGCTTTATGTCATTGGGAGAAGTTTGCTGCAGTCTCTTTGCATCCCTAACCAACTCTAAGTAGGGTGACTTTTTTTTTCTCTCATTCTTCTTCCAAGTAAGCCACCCTGGGATGTTCTGGTCCAGAATGTGACCCACAGGACTCCTATATACTTTTCGTCTAGTTCTACTCACTCCTACATGCATCAGGAAAAGAAAGACCAGCAATTCCAACATTATTTTCATTTCTGCTTTTTGGCTTCAGCAAGTCTGCATCCCACTCTTCGGTCCTTATCTTCTGCAGAAGCCTCTACATCTGAGTCCCTTCAGAACCTGGGCCTTCATTTCTTCAAAGTAACCACTTGGTTTATCCACTTCCAGTGATAGCCAGAGACAAGACCATTGTCATAGCAAATGGGGGAAATAAAAATAAGCAGAAAATAGTGGAGCGGGTGAACATATTCAAGTGGGAGGGGAGGCAGAGGAGAATGGAAGGCTGAATGATGATGTCAAATCTAGACTCAGTGGGTCTGCAGCCAACTGGCACAAATCATGAGGGGTATTGTGTAACAGAAGAACGCCAAAGAAGCTGAAAAGTAAGGTTTGCAAAAAAGTGGTGTGACCATTTCTACTGTATGGTATAGAAACCTGGGCAGTGAAGCTATAACGGTTGAGGAAGCTAGAAGTGATGGGAATAGTGCCTAAGGGAGGTGGTAGGGTACACACTGTGGGACAGATAAGGAAATGAGAACATCTGAGCACAATCAAAATCAGGAGACACAGAGCCAACGAAAACTCCTCAATAAATTCAAAATGGCACTTTCAGCAGGAGAAACTATGAGGAACATCAATAAGGGAAACCACTTTATTACAGCATTTAACAAGTGCACTACTCACAAAAGTGCAATTGCCCAAAACGCTTAAATGTCATACCGCGTTTTTCATTCAAATACTAGGAACTTCGTTAGACATGCAACATCCCTTGGAACTTCTGGTAGGTCTGGAACTCAATGTAGGAGGAAGAATAAAGGCGTGATGTCCCTGACAGGATTTCCATCAGTTTATCAGTGCTTGTCTGTGGAACGGACAGTTCTGAACAGGGGTAATGATGTTCAAGTAGTGAGACCCAAGGAAAGAAGTCAGCACCGCCATAATTCAGGTGACTGTAACTCTATACTTGGAGATAGAAAGGGTTATCCTGTCAATGAGTTTAACTGACAGGAATGGTTGCAATGTACTGATTTTGCATTTAATCAGGCTCAAGTTGACCAAATGGATAAAGTGGACAGTACTTATGATACAAATTTCAGCTTATTGCATGAAAGTATGCTTAAGTGTAAGACTCTTGACTTAGACAATAAATATTTAAAGCAATGCTTAGAGTTGAAAATAGTACCAAAGGGCTTTTAGTACCCCAATAACATCACAGAGGGCTCTGAATTTTTTTAAAGAACTTTTAATGATATTTGATACATGTGGTTTTTCCATCATGAAAATTATTATAAGACAAAACGAAGCTGAAATGGAAAGGTTGTACAAAAAATAGAGGATACTAATAAAATAATTATAAATGATTTACTTTTTACAGTTGAGGAAGAGAAGGAGAAATGTTTTAATATAAAAGAAAAAATTGATACGAAATGAGTTCTTATCTCTAAATGAAAAAGTAGGAAAATAAGTAGAGACATTTTAGAATACAAAGAGAATATAAGCTACCCTAAACCTAGGCAAATAGATAATATATGTAATGGACAGTCTAGAAATACTGGCCTTTTAAATGAGTATGATAAAAGGGAAGAATGGTTTGGAAATGAAGAGTATGTATCAGGAGAGAATAGACAAGGTAACAGTATGGAAGGAGGTAAGGTAACTTTAATTTAAACTGGAAGGACCCTTCAGAATTCCCCAACCTGAGGAGGTCAGAAAGAATAAAGAGCAGACCAGTGGTTCATTACAAACACAATTGGGGAAGGAATCGATGGTAGTATTGGCTTCCACATGAGGGTACCAATACCACCGGAAAAGATATTATTTTACAATCAGGTTATGTTTATTCCTTTCAGAATTTAAACATTTTTAACTACAGCAATATTGAGTTTAATGGAAACTATTTTAATGTATTTATAAAAGGGCTGAAGTTTGTGCCCAATAGAAAATGTGACATTAGTAAGCTCCTGATTGACCTAAAATTGTTTGTGAGAAAGAGAAATCTTGAGGTAATATTTGGTAGTGATGATAAAGATAGAACAGAGGACAAAAGTCTTAGAAAGAAAAGTATTTTAACCCCCCCCCCCGCTACATCCCCAACTTAGAAACTTTGAAAACAAAACGTAGAGAGAGAACTGAGGGAAGCCTTAAATCGAACAAAGGTTTATTCTAACCTCCCTCACCATGAGAAACAGCTTTTGTTGAAATTAAGTAAGAATAACAATATTAGAGTCATGAGGCCAGCTAAGGGAGGGGGTGGTGATTATGGACAATATGACGTATATGGCTAAAATGGAAGAGGTTCTGGGGGATGTAGAAAAATATCAAAGAGTATCCATCAATGAAATTAATATTGCCTATTCTAAAATCAGTTTGGGGTTGAGAGAATTATTGCATGATGAAATGGTTGATTTGATATTATTTAACTATATCTGGGTTGATAAACCAGTGACACCCTCCATCTTTGGGGAACTGAAATTGCATAAGAACCTAGAGAGCCCTCCCCTTAGACCGATCGTAGCTGACAATGGCTCAAAGACATATGCTCTTGCCAAATATGTAGACACTAAACTAAAAGCTATTCGGATGGAACATGGAGGAATTCTGAAGGACTCATGGGATTTTTTTTTAAATCCATAGACCAAAAGGTTTTTAGTAAAAATTTTATTTTTGTGACAGTAGATATAGTGGATTTGTTTTCCGTTATCCCCCATGGGATAGGAATAGACTGGGTAGAAGAGGCTCTCTTAGAGGCCAAAAGATTCATAAACAGGGGATTCTGGGTTATTATGGAGATGATGGATATGGTTATAAATAATAATTTTATTCACTTTGAGGGGGAGTGTTTTAAGCAAATTAAGAAAATAGCTATGTGGGTGTGTTGTGCCCCCAGCTATGCTAATGTTGTATTAAAAATATGGGAGAAGAAATATATTTTGAATTCCCCCTATGTGAAGTGTTAATGTCTATATAAGAGATACCTTGATGATTTATGCATCTTTTGGATCAATTCTGAATACAAACTGTATGAATTTTTAGAGTATATAGGAAATACTATTGAGTTTTAAAAAAATTACACATTAAAGAACAAGTGGACTTTTTGGATGTGACTATTCAAAAGGATTTGATTAAAAACGTGTTTAATTCTATTTTTAGAAAGAGTACTTTCTCAAATTCCTACTTGTATTCTAATCATACCCATCCCTACAAACAAAAAAGAAGCATAGTCAAAGGACAGTTCGTCAGGATTTCCAGAATGATCTTTGAAGATATTGATTTTTTACAAGAATGTAAAGTTTTAAAAGATATGTTTCTGGATAGAAAATATCCTGTTAAAATGATAGATGATGTCATTATAGAAGTAAGAGAAGGGAGGAAGAATAGATTTAGTCCTATTTTAGGTAAAGAGACTAGTGACTTTAAACTTCTGGGACAGGATAAAATGGTTGAATCTAAAAATGAAAGCCTTAAAGGGTCCTTTGTTATGCACTTCAATAGTGAAGTTGGTGTTATTAAAAAAATCATCTAAAAAAACTGGAAGATATTCTCAGAATTGTCTGACTTAGAGACAATATTCAAACAACCCCTCATTTTTACCTATAGGAAGGATAGGAACATGAAAAATAATCTTGAGCAACAGGGTAAGATTAATAGGCTAATAAGATAGTGGGGATATATAAATGTGGTAGATGCCCCCAATGTCCCTATGTCAGGAATGCGGAGAACATTTATATAGTGAGTAGGGATAGAGTTACTTTTGGAAAATGTTTCTCCAACTGTGAAAGTAAGGGAGTTATTTATTTAGCCGAGTGTAAATGCTGTTCTGCTTTCTGTGTAGGGAAGACGGAAAGGATTTTAAAGAAAAGGATCTATGAGCACCTGTATGATATTCGTAGAAAAGATTATAGGAATGCATTATTCAAACACACCACTAATTGCGTGGATGCTAGTTTTACATTTTTTGTTTTAGAGGAAGTGCCATATGATATAAGAGGGGGACAATGGGAGACAAAAATCGAATATCGGGAAGTATTTTGGCAATTGATTCTTGAGGCTTGTACATTGCTGGGTCTCAATGATCAGGTCTCCCTTGCCCCAATGTTGAAACTCATGGCAACTAGATTATAATAGTCTTAATAACACAGTTTAGTACTGGTTTTAACATCTGTTTTTACAGATTACACAGTAGTTAATAGCTTGCATATTTTTAACATGTTTAGTATGTGTATATATATATATATATATATATATATATATATATATATATATATATAGTATATATTATACAATTTTATATATTTATTTTTTTATCTCAGGTTCTTATTGTGATAGATGGTGTTTTAATGTTTAATCTGATGAAGATTTGGGAGAGGCAGGAAAAAGGTAAGAGAAAACAAGAGCATCCTGTAAAGAGATGGATGGTGACTGTTGGAGATTGGGCCCTCGAGATTGAAAAGGATGGACTGGATCAACTTAAATATGAAAATTATGTACTTGCCATAATGATAGAGCTAGATGACCTATGTCAACAAATACCCGCCTTCACCCTTCACTTGGCAATAGGAGAGGCCTCGGGGAGCAATGCTTGCAAAGATATACATGTAACCCATTGCTGAGTTTCAAAGCTATGTATTAAGAAAAATGAAGAGAAGGCAGGTGCAAAACATTGTGGAAGGAGGGGAGGAGCTAAAGTCTGGGAGCTAAGCTGACCTGAACCTGCAGTATGAGTTATAAAGGTTGACGAGAATGGACTCAGATCTTATAGATCTATCATTATAGTAAGTGCATAACTTTATTTTTTTAAGAGTGGGCTTGCTGTTCAAATCACCAACTTCAGATGTTATGTACCAAGCTCCATGTGTTCAAGCACTGTGTGGGAGTAAGAGCCTTTAAAATACATTTCCTTCATTCCTCTGACTCTAATGCTGTTGCTGTTTAAAAGAAAAAACAAACCTTGTTCTGATTGTTGCTGTCCAATGGATCTTAAGTGATCCTGTCTGTTCACTTCAGCTGTAGGACTGATAGCTGCAGGCAGTAGTCATTGGCAGTTTTGACTTTCCAAGCCTGAAAATTATTTCCTTCACTCCTGTAATGCTCCATGCCTACCTTTTTCACTAGATCGTCTTTGCCACACTCCAGCAAGCATCAAGGGGTACTCCCAAGCTTGTATTCTTGAGACTGTAAAATTCTCTGTTGTTTCTTTTTTGATCATTTATACTACTGTCAGATACTCATTTCAGGCCATTACTTTTTGTATCTTAAGGAGTATGATTTTCTAGTACATTGGATAAACACTACTGTTTGCCTTTTACTTTCTTGCTCATATCAAGTTGCCATCTTGTTTAGGTGACTTCTAGCTTCATGTATTGTTTTCAGCCATTTAGAAAAGCAATACTTTGAATTATTGTAACCATTTTCTCTAGTGTAATTTATGCTATGTAAAGCTTTTGCAGGGTTTTTTTTTTGTAGTTTTTGTTGAGGTTTCAACTTATTGACCTTGTTTTGGATTGTTTTAGTCTGGATAAGGAAAATACTTTAGGGTTTTACAAATACAGTGAATGTGGGCATAGTATCCACACATGTTCAGGTTGAACACTGAAAGGAGTCCTTGAGAAGTGTTACACACTTAGAGGCTCAAGTTAGCTGTATAGTGAATTCCCCATACTCAGTGACTCTTTTATTGAAGTAGATCCTCAATGTGTAAAGGACAGTTTACAGTGAATGGCTGCTTTAGTTTTGTGTGTGTGCATCTAACCAGTAATAGTCTATACATTTACTGCTAATCTGCATCTAAAGCAGTCATGGCAGACTTATTAGGTATATTGTTCATAGGTGATTACTAGACTAATTAACCCATTGAATATTTTAAGCCTATTCATGCTTCCCAAAAATCAAACTTTGTACCTTGTGTCTGCGAGGTAAACACTTTAATCATTATGCCAACTCCCAACCCCCAAAAAGTACATCTGTCCTTTGTCCCTTAGTTTATTTTGTGTAATTGTTTTCTTTTCCCCATTTGGTATTTTATCTTTTTCCCACCGTGTTGTCATATAATTGTCAGTACAGTGCTGCATTATGCTGGTAGTTTTGCTTAGGGATGGCTTGCATGAGAAGCTGATGATCTCTGTATCTTATCACAGTAGCACAAGGACACCAACTTCTGGAAGGTGACTCAGTAAGTGTTACAAAGAAACTATATCCAGTTGCAAGGTAAAGACAGAAAGATAAAGAGGAGAGTCAGACACCCTCCATAAGGGATGCCAGCAACAACCTGCTCACCAGTCCACAGGACATCAAAGGCAGAAGGAAGGAATTTTCAGTGGCTTCTGAATGAAGAAAACCCCCCACAAAAGCTGTACCGCCCCAAAAACAGCCTACAATGAGAGAAGGAGAGTAGCCCACCATAGAAGAAATAAGAATAGCACTAAGGAAAATGAAAGCAGGGAAAGCAGTAGGATCAAATGAGGTCACAGCAGATATGATGAAGATGCTGGGTGAGATGGAGAGAAATGGATTCTGAGGGTACTTATAGCAGTGTGGACAGAAAGGTGTATCCCAGATGACTGGACAATAAGCATACTAGTGCCAGTGTTCAAGGACAAAGGAGATATCCACAACTGGTGGCAGTACAGAGGCATCAGACTCCTACTACATTGCATGAAAGTTCTGGAGAGAGTGAATGATAAACGGATACATGGAGTAGTAGAATGTAAGATGGGAGATGAGCAGTTTGGATTCAGATCAGGATGCAGCACAACTGACCTGATGTTTGCAGTGAGACAGATAGTTGAGAGGAAGCTAGATATGAGGAGAGTCCAACTAGGCATTCCTAGGCTTGGAGAAAGCATATGACAGGGTCCTAAGAAAAGCTGATCTGGGCAGTACTGCAGTGCTTGAAGTCCCAGAAACACTGGTACAATTAGTGCAGGCTATGTACAAGGACTCAATGACTCAAGTACGTATAGTGTTTGGCCTCACAGAGTGGTTCTCAGTGGGAGTGTGTGTGCATCACGGTTCAGCTCTGAGCCCACTGCTGTTCATACTGGTGATGGACTACATTAGCAAACAGGTTGGGGGGGGGGGGACAGATCAACAAAGTTACTGTATGCAGGCGATTTGACATTACAGGCAAACTCTGAGCAAGAACTACAACAAAGGATAGGGGAATGGAATGTAAGAGTGGTCAGAAGGAAGATTCAGAAGATCTCGAGCTGTAAAGATTTTCATTATAATTTTTGGCTATTTGTTTATAGTTCCTTCCTCCCTCTTGATTGTTTGCCAGTAGTTTTTCTTTAATTTTCCTTAAATTCCTTTATTTCTTTAGTCATTTATTGGTTGTTGTCTTTTCGTGGTAACCTAGTTCTGTGACTGTCTTAGTGATGGTAATTTCTTGCTTAAGAGTTCCTTTCTTTTTCCCTTCCATGCTGTTGGATTTTCAATATTTTGTGGTCTGGTTTTCCAACTTCCTTAGTCTTTCTGTTGCCCTTCTTTCTTGGCGATCTGCTGCTGCTGCTGGCCATGCTGTTCTTCTTCTTAAAACAAGATATTTGTACAAAGCACAAATAAGGGCTATTTTTATAATTTGCCCTTACCGACTTAGGAAATTGATAGTATAATAGGTTCTGCATTAGCATAAGTTTTTTTTTTCCAGACCTCCATCTTAATAGCCAGTAGTTGCTAGGAGCCCGCAATTTGAGGCAGAATCTGGAATTTCCCCGCAGGTCTGTACATTTGAGAAGGCATGCTGCTATTTTGTGTGCTACAGTATCACGGCTAGCAGTTATGTATCTCCCATGCGTAAGAAAAAAAAAACTTTCGGAGCTGTTTATTTCTGTCGGATCTTAAGCCTTTGGATCCCACTGACTACTAATTTGTTGGTGAGACACAGGATCTCTTGGATTCATATTTGGGCCCGAAGCCTTCGGAGCCAAAGTGAAACATTGTCTCATTCAGATTCGAAGTTGTCGAATCTGACATATGGACAGAAATAGTTGACTTGTTCTTGGGTCCAGAGTCTTTGGATCCAGCACGGTACATCTGGACAGTGCACCTCTTAGATCCAAGGTCTAGGATCCGGCTTCACTTTCAACTTTCCAGTCTTCCGTGACGGTGCAGATTTTTCATTCATATTATTTGTGTGGGGAATGAAGCCACTTAGTAATGGCATGTATTTATTTGGATTTCAGTACAATATTTAAAATCTGTTCCCTATTACCTGTAGACTTTCTACAGATTTATTAGGTTAAAGGCTGAGAGGCAAGGGATTTGACAGATAATTGCTCTCCAGGTCGGAGAACTGGAATATTCTCTGATCCAATACTGTCAAATCGAACTGTTGATCAGTGTAGATCTGATGTTCCTAAATTCATTCAGTCGTACAGAACTATTCATACTAGATTTATGTTTTCCTTTTTTTCTGCCAGACCACTGAAGCACCCAGTGGTGACATGCTGAGGACGCTTCATGCTTCCTCTTCTCTGCAGGGTGCAGTTTTTGGCAGGCAGTTTCCCTTTGTTGATTCTTTAGCTGATGGTTGAAACCTGTCCCCCCTGACTCAAGACCATATAGGTTTTCCCTTCAGCATCCCTAATTTTTGGGACTTTGTCCCCCATTGTTTTAGGCCTTGTACTTACACTGTTCTTGCCCTAGAAGATTGACAGGCCTGTCTAATTTTGAAGCCTTTGTCCACCAACTCCCTGAAGATCCTGTATGGAGGTCGGATTCCTTTTGTCCTGTCGTAGCTCCATGATACTCTACCTGTATCTGGGAGTGGTGGTTGAAGAGAAGCGAAGGCTGAATGAGGAGGTCAGAGCTAGAATCATAGGGGCTATAGCCAACTGGCACAAAGAAGCTAAAAAGTGAGATGTAACAAACAGTGGTGCAACCAGTACTACTCTGTGGTACAGAAACCTGATTGTGAAGGCAGAGAGGTTGATGAAGCTAGAGGTGATGGAGATGAAGTGCCTGAGATAGTAGTAGCGTACACGCTGGGACATATGAACAAATGACAAAAAGAACAGAAGCCCATTTAACACCAGTTCAAAGAGAACAGATTATGGTAGTTCAGGCTTATGTGAAGGAAAGCAAAGCACAATCTGATGAAGAATATTTGGGACAGATAGGAAGAAGGCAAGAGGAAATGATGGTGTCTAGCAAAGAGATGGATGGATTGTGTGAGAGAAGACCTGCAACAATCAGGCATGCCTGTTGAAGAAGGTAGGTGAGTGGCAGTGAATCGAGAGTGATGACAACAGTTGACGTGATAGCCCGACTCCATGTAGAAGATGAGCAAAGGGGGCTTAATAATGATGATGAGGAGAACAAGCACTATCTTGTGCCTTTGTCACCAGTAAAAGAGTACCGTGAAGCCTAGTCCTGTGTCCCCACCTCATCCATTTCTGTGTAAATACCCTTCTAGAACATTGTGTAAATCTTTCCATTGGCCAGTAACAGACAGCAGTGCCCTGCTTTGCACTGCAGAAAATCGCCATTTTGAAAGCAGGAATTTTACAAGTTGATTTCTCAGTTCTAGAAAAATGTCTCCAAGACTCTGATTTCATCCTTACCTCCAACAAGAGTAATTACATCATGTTTAGTATAAATCACTACAGACAGTCTAACTACATGACTGCAAACCATACAGCAATCAATGCTGATACAGTTCCTTATACCACAAATTAAAAGTACTTTAAAGTCATCCTAGACAGCACACTGTTTTTAGAAGAACACTTTACTACTACTACTACCAAATGCAGTCAAGTTCCTGCTTTGTTATAGTTTATTCTCTGCATGTTTTCTCTTGTAGATAATTTGAACAGGTCTATCTTATGCAGTGCACCCATGACTATCATCTTTTTAGTTTATTACCCTGGACAGCCTTCCGAAATAAAACTTCACTACCATATGCTCAGTTATGTCTTCCAGTTCCTTCACTCAAGATCAACTTCCCTGTTGAACCCTTTCATTGAATGGAACCATCCTTCTCTTGATCTTAGATCAAAGGACAACCTTCTTGTCAAAACAAGGAGGAGCCACAGTTCTTAGAAGATGCCCTGTTGAGAAACTACTTTGGTCCAGTCTGGAATCACCTGACGTTTTCATTCTTCTCTCAGAAATATGCCCCATCTCTTACCTTTTATAGAATGTGTACATATATTTCACTGACATGCCAACTGTAGTTACAAATGGCTCATCGGAGGACTTCAGTACCAGTAACTGCACTAGGTTGTGCTATATCTGTCAGCCTAATACTGGACTTTAGTTTAATCTCCTGGTGAATTACTTTGAGCCTGTATCATATCAGCTTACTACCGTACTGTCTTTAATCTTCTGCGACTAAATATAACATGTCAAATTACATACGGCTGTATCAAAACTTTTGTATATGTAAAAATTCTTGGATTGTCCAATTCTGTTATTTATTAGTGTCTTTTCAGCCCTTGTATCTTTTTTGTCTATATTACGTCATAGTGTAATATTGTCATCTGTTTAGCATTTGTGTATTATGTAACATTGCAGTTATTTAAGCACATTTTTTATTTGTTGTTATTACACAAATGTTTATCCAGCTGGACATCCTCTTTATCAAAACATAAATAAGTAAATTAATCATTTTCTGTAAAACGGATATAGATCATGGTGGAAAAGAAGAGGGTGTGATGCATTGCCTTCATTTATTATTGCCCACTGTGGACATTAGGTAGTCCTCAGGCCATTTACTTTTCGATGAAAAGCTTACTGAGGAGTTCTAGTGCCTTTTGACAAGTTTTACACATGTCATGTCCCAGATCTTTTGGGGAATCTGTCATTTGCTTTGAGTGACCCCTTTGTCATAGATCCTTCTTTAGCCAAAACAAACATAGCTGAGTACAGACCAAACATGAAATACTACTGACTAGTGCAATTTGCACCCTGACCAAATACTCTGTGGTGGTCAGCTTTCTTTAATGTGGCATAACTGGTTGCTTGGCTCTACCAATATTGTGTGATGTACCTCTTTGAAAATAGTCACAAGGAAAGCTGTGAACTCCCCCCCCCCCACACACACACACACACACTTGCATGCACTCCCGTCATGCTGCTGATATACTAGTTGTGATACGGAAATATCCATCCAAATGCATATCTTTAAATTGAAATAACATACCTGCCTTTTCTTAGAAACATACGATTTGCATATAATGCCAGTCAGAGCAACTCTGCATCATATTGTTTTGTGAATAAGAATCTGTTGCTGTAATTTAATAAAAAATATATGCTTTCTGTTTTTAACAAATTTTCAAGGATTCATGTTGGTAATTCAAGTAATCAGTTTGAATATAAACTAGTTCATTACCCTTTGCTTCAGTTGCTGGATTTACAGTGTCTTTTGTTTATAGAGTATCAGTGTCATTGCTGTTGCAAAAAAGGCACATGACTTCTGTTACCTTTTTTTCCAATCTTAGTTGTGGTTTAAGAGTCCGTCACTGTCCCTAGTGTACTATATTTTCAAAGTAAGCATTTTAGGTATTTTTCTGTATTGCCTGTTTTTTCTTTTTATGTAATGATTGTATCCTGAAAGCTAAGTAACCCTTGTGTCCCTTGTGTGGTTTCAGTGTGTTGCTTCTTAAATTACAGGTGCTGGTGCTGACTTTGTGATGTTGGGTGGAATGCTTGCTGGCCACACAGAATCAGGGGGAGAAGATATTTTCAAGAATGGCAAACGATATAAGCTGTTCTACGGCATGAGTTCTGAGACTGCCATGAAAAAGCATGTGGGTGGAATTGCAGATTACAGGTAGGACTGACACAAGAGCTGATTAACAAATGCATATGAGAGGATTGTCATTTCAGTGTTAAGATTACCATTTTGCAGACTGGGTTTTCACAAGCCGTATAGTTTTGCTTCTGTGAATAGCAACATATTTTAAAACACATTTTAAAGTGTATAGAGAAACACACAGTGCAAAGATGATTGACCCCTTCTTCTGTGTACCTTATGTAGCATACCATGATGGTTTTCTTTAGTTAGAAGAATACAGGAAATGACTACAAATATGTAAGTAGTGGTTCAAATCATGCTTGTGACCCAAACCAGTGTACATAGTAATGTAAACGATGATTGTGACCTAAAATGTTTAGAGTGCAGTTTTCTGTAAATGTATTCCATATTTTATTCAGTTGTATCTGTTATTTTAATAGTAGAGGGGAACCTGCCTGTACTAGGAAGAACAGGTTTGCTGAATGAGCACTTGGAGAATGTAAAAAGAGGGCTGGAACAAGCCCAGACAAAGATTGCTTGCACTTGTTAGAGGGAACTTGGTGTCCTGTGCAGTGGCTCTAAGAGAGATAGCAAACAAAGTGAAAAACCTTAGAGAGGAAGCTGGAAAATATTCCTGCCAGAAGGAATACAGAGAGTTATTATCACAGACTGTTTCTATCAATAAAAGACTGAATTAAAGGTATTTTTGTTTGGAAGAGCCTGTTTTATCTGTTCTTATATATAATGACCTTCACTGTCGTTATAAAGACTGGTGGTCTCAGATGCATTACTTCTCCACACTGATGGAGAGTGGTGACATTTTGACACCAGTTATTGTTGCTAAAGATCTAAGACCAATTGCTAAAAACATGAGTGTAATTTCCCCTGAGAGAGAGAAAGAGAAAGATAGTGTTTTATAGTGTACTGGGTTTGGATCCATGTGTCTGGATGACCACAGCAAAGCAGTTACTACAGACCTTAGGATCTGCAGCCAAAGTGATGGTCATCACAACCAGGATGATGACTATCCCAAGGAGAATGACACCATTAAAACTACCGACCCAGGAGGAGGACCTGAAAAAGTATTTTGTCATCTTTGAGCAGTATACATACCAGAAGGGATGGATTTTAGCTGATTAAACCAGAACCAAATTAACTGGAGAAGCACTTAAGAATTTTCATGGACATGAAAGGAACTGATTACCAGAACTCTGATCATAGGTTCATAGGAGATTAGTAGGCTAATGGCTTGGGGGCCCTTTCAAGCCAAGCCAAGAGTTTATCCCCAAAAGAAAAACCTCAATCAACACCTGTCACCCCTATCAATGAGGTATACAGGTGGAACCCCTGGGACAAATTTGTGGTTGCCCTTCCACTCATCAAGGTTGCGCTTGAAGAGGTTCAGCAACGTACTTTGTTTGATGTGTATGGGGAGTCTATTCCAGAAATGGGATAGCCTTTGGGAGACAAACCTGTCTCTCCAGTAGGTTTTGTTGATGTCACATATTAGATTTAAACTGCAAAAGGCTGTATTTGTTACAGCTGTTGTTCTTTGAAGACACAAGCTCAAACATTTCATAGCTGAACTTTTTATCATAACAAAATAAGGTCATAATTAAGTAACTTAAACTATATGTTTAATTTATGGTTAAATCTAGAGGGTCAGCATAATAAGAAAGAAATCATATCAACTGACAAATTTAGAAACGTGTTTACCTACTGCTTTAAGAAAGGGTGTGTCAGTCTAATTGTAAAGATTTCAACATTTTGTATTACTAGTAGAAAGACTGTATGCCATGAAATCATGTATAAATCTGAACAGTCTAGAAAAAAACTGTCAGATGTTGGTAAACAAGAAGTAACCGTTGTAGACATGTTCTTTTTTAAATATAGGAAAGGGATCACATGGCTTGATGCTGTACTATTCATGGTAATAGTGATCAACCTGATAAACTGTAACTTCTGGAAATCATGCTACTAGTGATGGTATGTCTCTTGAATAGCTGAAACTGCATTCTGTTTAGTGTACAGTTGCCAAATTAAGTGCAGAGACCTGCAAGGACTGTTAAATTCAAGCAGGATGGTAATACTTATAATAGCTCAGTATGTGTCTAAGAAGCAATATGTTACTAACAAGGCAGTAGAAGTGGTATGTTCATGGGAATAAAAAAATACAGTATCCCACTTCTCAGACAGAAGGGCAAACTGGGTTTGAAACGATAGTCCATCCATTTGCTGTTTTTCCTAGCTTAACATGTGCCATGTTATTAAGGAAAGATGTTCTAACACTTTAAATATTTGTAGAAGCAGTGGGAAGAAGGCATTTGTTTTGGTAGAGCATCATATCAGTGTTAGAAAAGCCAGCAGGTAAATGAGTCTAAATCTTCAGCTGATCCAGGGGCAACCACAAGAGTCATTCTGTAGAATGTATGAAGTTGACAGTGAATAAGGAATGCTGTCAGAAAGTTCTAAATGCGGGGCGTGGCCAAGGATGAACACAGGATAGCAGCAGATTTCTTCAGCTCCACCAATTTCATTACACTGACAGGAATTAATTACTTAAAAAATTAATTTTTGAAGTAATTTTCTTTCTAAATATGTTTGTTTTATATAGTTCTTGAACTATATCTAAAAAAGAAAGGAAATTTTAACACTATTCCTGTCAGAAATCACATTGGAAATTTTCCTGTCAGTTTATCAGTCTGAAATGAGTTCCAGTAAGACAAATTCTCAAGACTCCAGCATCAAGAAAGAACTTCAGTCTCTGATAACTATAATCCAGCAACTTACTGCTAAGATGGATAAAATGGATACTAAAATTGATACCTTCATAGAAAAAAACTACAAAACAAATAGAGTTGTTACATATAGACCTGCAACAACAGAAGATCCAGATGACAGGCATAGAAGAAGCTGTGCATGACATGGAAAATAGAATCCAAGAAGAGGAAATCAACATTGAGTTTCTGCTGAAACAAAATACACATTTACAAACAAAGCTGGATGACTTGGAAAATAGATCTAGGCGCAATAACATTAGGATTTTTGGACTGCCAGAAAATATTGAAGGTAACAATATTACTTCTTTTTTAACAACATGGCTCCCTAAAACTTTAGACTTACCAGAAGCATTCTCTTTTGGTATCGAAAGAGCACATAGATCTATAGCTAATACTAACTCTAACAAAAACTATCCTAGATCAGTTATAGTTAGATTTCTATCATCTTTGATAAAGAGATGGTTCTTAAATCTGCTTGGGCTAAAGCTCCTGTTAAGTTTAATGAGACAACTGTGCGTTTTGACAATGACTATTCTCCCTTGGTAATAGCTAAAAGAAAAGTTTTTCTGCCACTAATAAGGGAGCTTAAAAAAGCACAGTTTAAAACATACCTTCTGTTTCCTGCCAAGCTAAAAATCTTCCTTCCTGATGGTCCTAAAATTTTTGATGACTTAGACTCTGCTTTACTGTTTATCAAAAAAAAAAGATTTTGGATAAAATAGAGGAAATGGAATGGGCTAGTCCTTCATTAAAGAGACTGGCAACTGAAACTTCGTGGAAGACTTCTGAGAAGAAGAAGAGACTAAAGAACAAATGATTTGTTCTATGTTTTTTTCTTTTTTTCTCTCATCATTTTACTTAATTATTAATCTTTTTAAATATAGTTCCTGCATTTCCAGAAAGCCACAAATGTTCTGAAAAAGATTTAATCAAAGTTATTCTCTGTGTGCAAAGAAATGTTTTGTTTCATAACCAGTCAAAATATCTGAGGAACTAATAACAAGCTATTATTCAATTTGTTTCTCTTTCTGAAAAAGAGAAGTAAGGTCAGTAATTTGATACATTTTTTTCTCCTTTTCTTCTTTTCTTTGTTTAAACAATGACATTCTATTTAGATTATGTAGTGGGTAAAGGGTGGGGGAGGGCAGGGAGAGAAGAGTAATGAAAATATGATAAATAGAATAATAAGATATTTATTCCTTGTAAAAAGTTTATATGTTCTTCAAATGCTATTCCTAATTATACTTTCTTGATTATACTGCTTATGCTTGTTTGTAAATAATATGTCATGCTTTAACTAATAATAATTAGAACTAAATAATAGTAAATAATATGTTTTATTTTTAACTCTATTAATATAAACAGTAAGTAATATTCCATTGTATATACTTCTTATAGCTTTCTCTTACATTTTTTTTATTTCTGCCTTACACTCTTTTATTTTCTACTCTCTTTTTCTTTTCTTTATTTTTTTTCTCATATTAATATATAGAAATGCTTTTGATCATATAGACACAGTAAATAATAAGATTTGCATAAAATTGAGTTGGGACAATAATATTGAGTTTTATTACCTATTAATAACTTTGGGCTTAATTTCACTTACATAGAGGCTGTAATAACCTGTAAAATACATTGCGAAGGTTTTGTCATGTTTAGATGCATTTACACTGCTAAATGAATGTTTGTCTCTAGTTTTTAACAAGTTTCCCGCCAAAATGTTAAGGGAGACAATCTGGGATGTGGGCTACTTCATGAACAGTGTCCTCATGCTGTTTCAAAAGCTTCAACTCTCAGAATTCTCACAGAGAAGCTGAAAGCAGTCAATCTGACCTTTGACCCAGATATCACACTGACACATCACAGATTCAGGAAGAACACTCTACCAGGAAGTAGAACTGATGCAAATGCGACTATGTGAAGGAAAATGAACTCTTTGACATTTAAATGTGAGTTATTTTATATAATTACTTAAATATCTATGTTATAATTCATAAAATATGTCAGTTATAATGATTTTAAATGATGCAGTTTCTTGTAGTAAGTAAATGTCCTATTTTAGAAGGCATAGAAAATGAAACATTTATTCAAGTGTTTTTGAAAATCTACTTGACTGCAGCATACTAATCTGTGTTCAAAACTTATGTTCCAAACATATACATTACTATAACTCATTTAATTCATCTGATTGACAATCATAAATAACTTTATAACTCTATTCTGGAAGAAATTGTCTTGTGATATATTTTAAAGCAGTAGTATAGACATACAAAATACAGATTTTTTTTACAATAATGCAAGTGTTTCTGAGAATTTGCATAACTATGCAGTATGATTTATAACAACTTCTATAAATATAAAATTTTATTCTATTGACAATAATGAGTATGAGTAAAATGCTCATATACAAGCAATTCAAGGTTTTTTTTCTGGAAGCTGTTGACTGCATTTACATGACAGAAAATAGATGTATCTTAATATATGTAATGTCTGAACCATATTAGCCAAAGTTTTTGATTTAAATGAATGTTAGAACTTATTTTTACATACTTTGAATAAATTAATATGTAAATATGCCTTCCCTTTTTTTTTTTCTTCTCTCTTTCTTTCACTCTCTCTCCCTCTTTCACGTCTTTTATTTCTCTCTCTCCTCTTGGTTCCTAATATCAAGTTTATTTGAATGTTATTTGAATACAAGTGTATTATATTACATAGATGTATATAGTAGTATGAATAGTTTTTTAAAAAAAGTTTATTTTAGTTTATATGATGCTGTTTTATCAAATGTGTAGTCTTGTCTTGCTAGATAATTTAATTGAAAGCTGTTAATTTAAGTTAAATATAACCAGTATTAAATTGATAAGGTGGTAGCTGAGGTACTGCTGCTTAGGGTAGGGGGTTAACTTGAGTGGTAAATACTACTCTAAGTTGGAGTTTTTAACTCCAGGCTGGATGCAAGGTTTAATCCTTACATTATTTTCACTTGTTCATTGTTATATGTATATAGTTTTGACATCCACAATATATTTTGTATACTCATTGTCACTACAAACAAAATTGAATCCTATACAAAATCCCATAAGAGATTCAATAAATACAGCTGTATTTAAAGGTACACCTAAAGGAGGAGATGTAACATTACTTATGTTGTTATTTTGATCATAAGATTTTTAAGTTTTAAAAATGCCAAATGACATCTTTAAAAGGAATTTTTTTAAACATTAATGGATTGAATAATCCGTGTAAAAGGGCAAGCCTAATAAGATACATTAATTTACATAAGGCCAACTTAGTCTTCCTGCAAGAAACCCATCTCTTGAAAAAAGATATTGATAAACTAGCCACAAACAAATATACAGTATTGGTTAGTTCAGAGCACACTCAGAAAAAAAGAGGAGTGGCTATTTTATGGAATAAAAGTATGCCCATTCCTAAAACCATTAAGTCTTATCAGGATGACAAAGGAATGTTTTGTATGGTTACAATACAAATTAATGGGAAGACTTACACTTTAATTAATGTATATTGGATACCTGGAATTGGTATTAATACAGTGAAACATCATCTTGATAAGATCATATCATTCTCTATAGGAGATATTATTTTAGCTGGTGACTTTAATTGTATACTACATGAAAGTGATACTACCACTATAGGAAAAGAAGAATTACATCTAATGCAAAACATTTAAATGATTTTGCTAATTCTTATCATTTGAATGATATTAATAATCAGATAGATTCAAAATCATTACCATACACATTTTTTCTAACAGATACAAAACTTATTCAAAAATAGATAGGGTCTTTATTTCTAACCAGATGGTAACAGATTTAATTAATTCCAAAATCATTTCATGTCCTATATCTGATCATAATTCAATTGTTTTTGAATTCATGATAAAAAATACTCATAATGTTCAGATCAAAAGGATACCAGCATACTTAACTCAACTAAAAGACTATAAAGAATATATACTTTCAGAAGTACAACATTTTCTAGACATAAATAATACTCCTAAAGTCTCCATTGTCTATGTTTGGGATGCCTTAAAATCATATCTAATGGACAAAGTATAAGATGGTATAATAATAAAAGGAAATCTTGGGATAAGGAATTGTTAGATATTCAAAGTAAATTAGACTCTTATAAACATAATAATAAAGAAAATATTATGGATAAGAAAGTCAATGAAGAAATAAACAAACTAAATGAGAAATACAAAGAAATTTTAACTTATAAAGTTAAAATAACTCTAGAGAAATACAAGTTTTTGTCTTACTCAATAAGCCCCAAATACTTACATAGACTTAAAAATAAAACAAAAAGGTTGAATAAACAAAACCATATCAAAGAAATCTTTTCTCTAAGGAAAAAGAAGAATGTTTCTAGTCTACCAGAAATACTAGATGAATTTATAAATCACTTTCACAATATTAACAATAATAACATTAACATGGAACCTAAAGATAAAATAAAGGAGTTTATAACCACAAACATGAATAAAAAGCTTAATAAACAACAGATTAAACTATTGGACAAAAGTATTTCATATACAGAGGTTATTACACAAATAAATAAGCTTAAATCAAACAAAGCACCGGTAATGATGGTATTATACCAGAGATATATAAAATCCTTTCTAAAAGTACATATTCATTAATACATAAGGTTTTGATTTTGGCCCAAACTGAGTTAATAACCCCCCCCCATCTTGGCAATATACATTTATTTCGCCAATTTTAAAACCTAATAAAGATCCAACTAGATGTACTTCATATCGGCCCATCTCATTACTTAATGTTGATTATAAAATGTTTATGAGTATTTTTGCTGATAGAGTGAAGACAATCATTCCCGGCATTATAGATATAGATCAGACAGGCTTCATTGTAAATAGAAATACTTTTGATAATATAAGAAGAACTTTAATATTAATTGATTTTGCAAATAGGAAAAAGAAAGATTTAACACTTATTAGTCTTGATATAAGTTCAGCATTTGATTCAGTAAGTTGGGACTATCTGTTTACCTTACTGAAGTGCACAAACTTCTCAGATGCATTTGTAAATCTAATTGAGCATTTATACAAAGGAACGTTGGCTTATATTAAGGTAGGAACATATGTTTCACAAAAATACCCATTCTTAAAGGTACAAAACAAGGATGTCCACTTTCTCCACTATTATTCACTTTAGTAATGGAGCCTTGGGCTAATTTGATCAGAAACAGTACTGACATAGAGGGTTTTGAAATAGATGAAAATACAACATCCAAAATTCAACTTTTTGCAGATGATGTTCTAATTACATCAGCAGGATCTAATTCTTCTATGCAGTCTCTATTTGATAAAATGATGAATTTTAAAAGTATTTCTGGTTTAATATTCAATGAAGAAAAAACTAAAATACTACCTATATATACACGAAAAAATATTCTCATTAGTGATTTTACTAAATATGTACCCAATTCAGGTCAGATAACTTATTTAGGTATAATACTATCTAAAGATATTAAATCTGTTATATATAATAATTATAATACTGTTTTCTTAATATACAAAATCTTTTTAATACCTGGAATAATATGTTTTTTACTATGGAGGAGAGACTTACAATTATTAAAATGATAATATTCCCCAAGATTTTATACTTAATACAATCAATAATACTTCCACCTACAAAAATAATTATCAAGAAACTGAATACACTAATGTTAAATTTCCTATGGGCACCTAATAGACCTAGGATTGCATTAAAGAAACATACTAATAGCTGGTGTCAAGGGGGTATTTCTTTTCCAGACTTTAATTTATATACTATCTCTTCTATTGTAAAAGTTATTACTTTATTAATAGATCAGTCATATGTTGCAAAATGGAAAGATTATTGGGAGCTAATTAGTATGCACTTCATGAAAATCTCCTTAACACATAAAAATATGATTGTAAATAACTCCATGTTATGGTTACTAAAAGAATTTTGTACTTCACCTATTACACCTAAACATATGGTTTGTTACCCATTAAATATTATTATTAGCTATCGTAACTTTATATTCATGCACCCTAAGTATAGGGAATGGAATTTTGTTATATTCCCTATAATGTATACTCAGGGTACGCTTTTGTCATCTACTTCTGAAGGAACTCATTTAGCTATAGATAATGATCTAAAGTACTGGTATCAGTTGATATCTGATAATAAAGTTAAAAATCTAGATTTCTTAAAACAAGAATTTGATCTAAGAGAAACTTGCTGGTTAGAGGTTCAGACCTTTAGACAACATTTCATTGATAGAATAGATCTAATGTCTATAACAGTTAAATAATCTATTCCAACACTGATTGATTACTTGATATTAAATTTACAACATAAAGTTTCTGATAAAGGTAAACTTTCATACATACATAAAATTATCAGACAAGAAACTTTTTACAGTGTAGATACATACTGGAATTATTTCACTTCTATTAATGGGGACCCACCAAATCAACAAGATAAACAATATATATTGGAATCTGCCTATAGAACTACGTCTTCCATTGTCTGGAGACTTTATACATGGAAATTTTTATACACCTTTGATGATGAATAAAATAAATAATAAAGATAATCTATGTAAGAGATGTAATGTAGAAATTAATGCTGACTGGGCTCATATGTTTTATGACTGTATAAAATTGAAAGAATACTGGAAGTCAGTTAATGAATTTTTGCAGGCTCTTTTACAGATAATTTCATTATTTCTAAATCTCTTATATTATTCAACACACCTGTACCTCAAAGTGTTAAAAAGGTTAAGCTTCCCTTGTTATGGTCTATTCTAGCAGTGACTAGGAAAATAATAACCAGAAATTGGATTTCAGATACACCTCCTTCGTTCAATGAATTTAAAAATGTTATGAATATAGTGTGCCATATGGAAATAAACACAATTAGGTCAAGAACAACTAGAAAAACATCTTATTATATTGTATGGGATAATTTACAAAATTTGTTAAAAAAATCCTAATTTCAATAGCATGGTGTTTTAGTTTAATTAATTGATCTGATTGTAGTGGATGTCTTTGTAAATACTTTAGTTGTTTTGTTGAATGTTATAATCAATATCTATTTTTAATTACTTGTATAAAATTGTTATGATATTTCTCTTGTA
Organism: Protopterus annectens; assembly: GCF_019279795.1. NCBI lineage: Eukaryota > Metazoa > Chordata > Ceratodontiformes > Protopteridae > Protopterus > Protopterus annectens. The sequence goes on along the minus strand of NC_056750.1, from coordinate 253,743,567 downwards.
TGTTAAAACAGTAAACCTATTTTTAAAAAAAAAAGTTCTAAATGCAGAAAAATGGGGGAGGGGTACAAAGAGAGAAAGAGCCATTTAATGAAATGTGTCAGAATATACCTGTGACATAATGAGCAGAAAGAAAGAACCTAGAAACTAAAATGTTATAGCTTGGAAGTGCTGCAGATCAAGGAGAAATGTTGTAGCAGCCTGAAAAAATGTTGCAAGCCACTGAGTTGGCATGATTAGCAGAAATGAAGGGAGTGGAATTCTTACCAGAGGAGTATTCTGAAAAAATGAAGAAGATAAGCATAGAAAATGTACCACTTGAACTGAATTTGAAACTTTGTCAAGCTAAAACAGAAAGTCCTACAAATGGAGAATTCAAACATTACATAGATATTGAGAGGGATACATATTATGACATATTTCTCTAGGGTAGTTAGAAGGAGAAAGATTATATACTCACTTCTGTCAGCGTAAAACAAATCTCAAATAAGAGGGATTCTCTAAACAACAATTATCAGTAGGAAAAAAGGTAAAATTAGAAATCCTTTGCAGAGGAAGGGTATCTTAGAAAAGAAATGAAGAAGTTGATGTTCACTAACTGTGAGACAGGGTCAGCCATGTAGAATAAAAACAAAAAGGAAAAGATGGTGTATACTAAGGGAAAATAACATTGAACAACGCCCAAATGATATTCCTGCTAAACCAGAAAGCAGATGGAGGATGGTTCTATATGTTCATTTTATAAAAAAAGTACAAGAAAAAAATAAATAAGGCAGAGACAACAACTGATTCGAAACAATATGGCAGGAGTTGCTCTTTATAAAAAAGGGTTAGACAGTGAGGCCCCAATGCCTCTGGTCACAGTGAGGAGACAATGCCTTCTTTCTCATGACATGCTTACCTTCAGAAAGGTTGGCTACATTTTAAAAAGGCACAGTTCGAAGCCGACACTTTGAGCAGGGCAAGTAAAAATATAGCCAGGGTTGTAGGGAAAGAAACAGATATTCCTACTTCTCACCCATACTTTGAGTTACAAAATGACTTGTTATACAGATTAAGTAATGAAAGAAAAGAAGTTGTACAACCACTTTTGTTGCCCAGGCCTTTAAAAAACCTAGCAAGGAAATTAGCATTGAGTGATGCACTAGGGCCTAGGAAGGTACAGGACTAAAGCATCGATCCTAGCCAGAGATAATGAAAGAAACTGAGGACTTCTGTGCTGGATTCCCCTAGTGCCAGAAGACAGACCTTGCCCAGGCTTTAAAAATCCTTTAATTCCAATACCTGCAACTTGAATGTATTGGATTGGACATTATGGGGCCAGTAGAAATATCCAGCAGTGGATTTCAATATATTTTGGTTGTATTGTGTTATGCAACTAATACTCTGAAGCCAACGTATTACATAAAGCCAATGCTAAATCTCTAGTCAGAGAGCTGCCATTATTATTTTTCAGGGTGGAAATGCCAAAATAAATACTGATCAGAATATTCAGTTTGTGCCCAGAATAGTACACCAGTTGAGCCGGTGCGTAAGGGTCAAGTGGCTAAAAACTTCAGTGTAGTGTCCCCAGTGTATCAATTGATTGATGTGGCATATTAACTGAATACTGAAGTCCATGCGTAGGAAAATTGGGAAGATTGCAAAAACTATTACCAGTTAATACTATACCTCCTATTTGCCACTAGAGAAGTGCAACAAGCCTCAACAGGGATCAGCCCTTTTGAACTGTTAGATGACAGACACCTTCTGATACTGTTCGATATTGCAGTAGAAACATGGAAGTAAGAAAAAAAAAACATTTAAAAGTGTTTTAAAGCTCTATAACAGCTTGAAAGACAGAACATTGTGATCTGATGTTGTCTTTTCCATTTGGTGCTATAGGAATACATACCTGCCATTTCAAAAGACTTCACCCTTGGAGCTCCTCCTTCTTTATCCATAATACCCATGCTCTGCTATCTATCTCAGATCTTGTTTACACACTCAAGGGACTGCAGCACGATTGTGAGCTCTGTCATCAGATCTTCAGTATCCTTTCTTTTTTGGTGAAAGTTTGGTCTCTCTTCTCTTATTCTTTCCTGTACCATGGGAGTTATGGGTTCAGTGGATTTAGATTAGGTTTGGGTTGCTAGGTGAGTGTGTGATGTGTTTGTTTGTGGCATTCTCACCCTTTTTTCTTCCGGGTTTTCCACAAAAAAAAAAAAAAAAAAGAAAGAAAATCTGTTTGTCAGTGTGCATTCCTTAGGCTTGTTACATAATGTAGTACTGTATGGTTTCGTACTATCTTATATACTGCATTGGTGGAAGTCTTGTGCTTGGATGAGTTGATCTCTCCTCAGTTGGTCTGGAAAAAGAGAAAGGGTTCAAAAAGTGTGTGCCATGTGGCCACAAGTTAACTTCACAAGATGTGCACAATAGATGCGTTTACTGTCTCAGCACCTTCCAATTGGATGCTAAATGTTCTATTTGTGCCAGATTTTGGTACCCAGGCTATTAACGAATATTGACCCAAACTAGTTTTGAAGGGCTTGTTGCCCTCAGGTAATGCTTCTACTGCTTCTCCCGCTAAGAGGCTTGAAAAAGGAGAGAGGGGTCAGGGTAAGGAAAATTCAAAGGACCCCCAGTACCCTGGCAAAGGACAAGGGGGATCACACGCGAGCAGCTCCCACTTTTTCTGATTTGCTGGACCCAAAGATCCACCAACCTTCAGCTTCCATGGCTACTTCAGCACCTGGGTCGACTCCGTCTTCTTGGAGCCGATCTCCAACTGTACTGGTTTCAGGAAAATCTGTAGCTCCACCCTTGAGTATAAAGAGCTATTTCTTGGTTAACGGGGAAGTGCAAATAGGATCCAGTTCCCTTCTTCTCCCATCACCAAATGGAGTTCTCACCACAGTCATCTCCCAGTCCACCTCAGATCCGGGCTTTCCCATTCAGATCTGATCGTTGGATCCATCTGCTGTCTGACAGGCTTTTTAGCCCTCGTTAGTGGCCTCCTCAGTTCAGTATGCCTGCTCTGTTGGGAGTCTTAGACCTTTGGACTTGGAGCAACTGATGCAGCCCTCCTTGCATGCCCAGATTTAGGTAGGTCTTATCCCTGCCACCTAGGTTGCAGTACCTGAGGGTTTGTTCCATCAGTTGTCTTTCCTCCCTTGGGCCCTTCTGCTTAGGGGTTGTGGACATGGTGGTTTTGCTTCCGCCTTGGTCAGGTCCAATGACTTGGCCACTCCTGCCACTGAACCCTACCTTAGCATTCTCAACTCTGAGGTTGTCAGAGCTGAATTTTTCAGAATACTCTGTATTTCCTCTGCTTTTCGGCCCCAAAACTTGGACCGTACTACAAAAGGAGGGAGAGTATCAATATTCGTCAAAGATACCTACACCTCCAGGTTGGTGGCACAGCACGAAGCATCAGAGACTATCCATGTGCAACTAACAGTGGGTAAAACTGCCTTCCAGTTTATAGCCTGCTACAGACCACCCTCCCAAACCCAGGAACCCCACTCGGCCTTCCTGAGAACACTGGAAAATATGAAGATCTCTCCAAACACCATTATATTGGGCGACTTCAACTACCCAAACATAGACTGGGAGCATTACTCTAGCTCCAACACCCTAGCCCAAAGGTTCCTAGAATTTATAAACTCAAATGCTATGGAACAACTTGTTACCACTCCCACAAGAGGGGAAAACATACTGGACCTGATCATCACCAACATGGGGACTCTATGCTCCAGACCAGAAGTGTATCCCTCACTGGTAAGATCAGACCATAAACTAATCTCACTGGATATTCACATCCCAACTCCACCCCTTGCCCTGAAAACCACAGTGAAAACTTCTCTAAAGCAAATTTCACACTCCTCAAAACCGAGGTGGAATCCTTCAAAGCCCCCGGGCCTGTGGAAAATACGGCCCAGACCGCAGAATCCTTTATAAATGCATTCTATGAACACCTTCAGGAATGCATGGATCATGCAATCCCAAATAAAACCAAGACCCAATCCTCCAAAGGCAGACGTCCTGTCTGGTTGACCCCAGCCATAAACAAACTATACAATAGAAGGAGGAAGCTACTACATGATAGAGCAAAATCCCAAAAAGGGAAGACATCTCTGATCAGTATTAGCAAAAAACTACGGGCACTCATAAAATCGTCTAAGGCCAGCTTTGAGAGAAACATTGCACAGGACACTAAGGATAATCACAAGGCTTTCTTTAGTTATGTTAGGAACCTGGGTGGGAATTCCCAGATATGCTCAGAATTAGTCCAAAATGACAAAAAATACACCGAACCCACAGACATTGCCAACATCCTAGCTGACAGGTTCAGCGCAAACCCCCCCCCCCCCTCCCCACCAAAAGGACAAATATTTATCCAAGCAGAGTGCTGCCCCCCTGACATCTCAGATGCTCAGGTAAGAGCTGCCCTCTCCAAAGCAAAAAACACAGCACCAATGGGACCAGACGGTGTCTCGGGCTGCATCCTACATGAACTCCAAGAAGAGCTAAACCCAAACATAAAACTACTGTTCAATCTCAGCCTTACTAAAGGATATGTACCCAAAGAGTGGCATACAGCAACAGTGGTCCCTCTCCACAAAGGTGGTGCCTCAACGGATCTTGGAAACTATCGCCCCATAAGCCTGACTAGCTTGGTCTGCAAAGCTATGGAAAGGATCATCATGGACCTCATAAATAAAGATATTGGGGACCTACAGACACTGGATCCTACCCAGTTCGGCTTTGTTAAGGGCAGATCCTGCCTCTTAAACCTGGTTGATTTCTTTGAAACAGTCACCAAGGCCATTGACGAGGGGAAGGTGGTCCACACAGCCTACCTGGACCTCACAAAAGCCTTCGATACAGTACCCCACTCGGGCATTATAGATAAGCTCACCAGCTTAAATATAAACCCCTATGTCACTAGATGGGCTGCAAACTGGCTCAAGGACAGAACCCACATGGTTAGAATTGCTGGAGCCATGTCAGACTCCAAACCAGTTACAAGTGGCGTCCCACAAGGCTCAGTCCTGGGACCTCTCTTGTTCGGTATATATTTCTTGGAGGTACAGGCCAACACGGAAGGACTGTGGCTGACTAAGTTCGCAGATGACTGCAAACTGGGCGCCATAATCGACTCTCCAGCCCGACACAAGCATCCTCCAAAAGGGCCTCATAGAAACAGACAACTGGTGCCAGAGCCATGGCCTCAAGCTAAACGCCAAAAAGTGTATAGTCATCCCCTTTGGCAAAAACAAAGTGCCCACAAATTACCACATAGGTGGTAATCCATTAAGTACAGAAGAAGTAATTAGGGACCTGGGGACCCAAGTTGATAGCAGTCTCTCATTTGACAACCACGTGGCCAAATTGGTTAGAAAAACATTTTATATAGCCCACCTAATCATGAAGGGATTCACATCTAGATCAGGGGAGGTCATCGTGCCTCTTTACTCATCCCTCATCAGGCCCATAATTGAGTACAATGCTCCTTTTGGGATGTACCTTACCAGACACCTGCAGCAACTGGAAGGACCCCAAAAGTACCTCACCAAGAGGATCATAGGGCTCAAACAGATGCCATATGCTGCCCGGTTAAAGAAACTCCTGCTCTACTCAGTGGCATACCGCCTGCTCAGAGGCGATCTGTGCCTGACGTATAAAGCCATGTCCAACCCGGAATTAATGGACATGCTGCACCTCAGAAAATCCAAATCCCATCGAGCTACGCGCTCGAGAGACTTGAACCTCAGCACTGAAATAAATAGGACATGCTGGAGGGACAGATTCATAACCCGGAGGCTTCCTTCACTCTGGAATAAAATCCCAGTCCAGGTTAAGCAGAGTCCCTCATTGACTCTCTTCAAGAGGAATCTTGATGAGTGGATGGGAGATCGTAGGTTTACCCCGGGTATCACTTCTGTGTCACTGTTAGACAGAGGCACAGTATACTAACCTCGAAAAAGGGCATAGCAAAATTAATTTAAAATGGGTGCGAAAGCCAAACACACTCTGGCTAGGCTTATAAATGCCCTAGGGCAGATAGCCTAGTATGAAACTATGAACCTATGAATGTGCCTCGGAGCAGAAAGTTCTGGACCAGTGAATTGTGGTTGACTCTTAGGGTTCTGCAGTCTTCCCTTCCCCTTGGACCATCGGCACTCCACTGTTTGGCTCCATTCTCAGTACTGGGCAGGTCATTCTGGCTCTGAAGTCTCGCAGTTCTGTGGTTTCTTTGGATCCTAGGGGTGTCTGCTCTGGTCATCCAGAATTGGCCTCTGCCTTCAACTCTGTAAAAGGGATTTTCTCCATATTGGAGATGGAGTAGTTGGCAACAATCAGTAATCCTCCCCATCTTTATCTCTACCTGCAGGTGAACATCAGGGTGCTCCAGGACAGCCTAGGCCTTAAACCTGCCCTACATCCAAGGCCCCCTGCTTCTTCTACCTCTCTCCCAAATTATCCAATGTGGAAGGGTCATGGTAAGAGTTGGTGCAAGAGGAAGCACTTTAATTCCATGGAGGAGTCTCTCACAGTGGATACTGACTTTGAGGAAGGACAGGGTCCCCCAAAGTCACTTTGTGAATTCACCTCTTATGGTGATCTTATGGATCTCTTTCATCAGTGCAGGGCCTGAATTAATAAAGCTTCCTCTCTAGAGGAGTCAATATGTTTGAAACCTTTAGTGCACATACTTCCTTGTCCTGGGTGGCTCCCACTCAGGATGCACTTATCAATCCTTCTCCCAGAGGGCTTGCAGGGAACTGGATGCATTTGAACCTGTTCCTAGAAACCTGATAAGATTTTGGGTTCCTGCTGTTGATGTCATCGTGGTGACAGCAGCCATTAAAATGGACATTTCAGAGGAAAGTTCTTTGGTCCATTCCCCAAAGAGGGAGTCAAGGGCACTGGATGGTTTAGGGAAGCACACTTATGCATCAGCAACTTTCATACTGAGGGTGTTAAATTATTTGGCTCATTTAACAAGGTTTTGGCCTGGTATTGTCTCTGAAGTGTCAAGATAGTGAAGACAAAGCAGACTCCAGAAAATTTAAAGACCTATGAAGATGCAGTTGTCAATAATTCAGTCTATTTCCAACCTGTCTATGCACCCTATATCCAACACAGCTGATGGCATGTCTTGAGCAGCCAGCATAGCCCTTGCCATGTGCCAGCATGCTTGAATGCAATTTTGTAACTTTGTGGACTGCTTTAAAGTGTCCTTTGTAAAAGCCCATTTTGACGGTTCCTCTCTTTTCCACCCAAAGGACAAGGACACATTGACCAGAAGTGAACAGGACAGAAGTACTGTGGTGTCAGTGTGTGATTTGACACTCCTCAGTGGTCCTTCTCTAGGAACCAGAAAAGATGGGGGGGGGGGGCAAGTGTCTCTTTTTTCAGAAAGCTTAGCAGTCCTTTTTAAGATGTCCCTGGTAAAAGTGCCCTCGAGGTGGGGGGGCAACCAGAACAGACACTGGCCATGTGGCAGAGGTAGTTCTTCCTTGGTGCTTTCTGTGGGAGGCCCTTTCAGTGCTCCTGAATGATTGCCTGGCTGTCTGTCTTTGGAAACAGGCAGAGGTCACTTGGCCCTCCACCCAAAAGCTTGGGAAGTCATCATCTCAGATGTATGGGTGCTGACAGGCATATCAAGAGGTTATACATTTCCATTTTTTTTCTGCCGAGAGAAAATACCATGTCCCTGCCAGGTGAACTACCCTGTAGGAGAAGAGATGCAGCAGTCAAGATCCAAAAGCTGCTGACAAATCGAGTTGTCCAAGAGGTCCCACCAGACCAACAAGCATCCGGGGTCTGTTCCAGATTCTTTTTGGTGTCATAGAAAAACAAGGACCGTTGGCCATTTTTGGATCTGAGCAGACTGAACTGTTACGTGAAGCAGACCACATTCTGGATGGTCACAGTGCTGTCCATTCTGCCTCTGTTGAGGAAGAATGACTGGATGTGCTTGATCGACAGGATGTCTACCATCACATAAAGATTGCAAGGTGGTCCATGAAGTATCTGAACATTTTGGCTGGGAGCCAATCATTATTAATTCCAAACACTGCCCTTTGGTCTTACCAGTGCCCCCCAGATGTTTACCAAGTGCATGACAGTGGTAGGAGCTTGCCTCAGGCTGCAGGGTTTTGAGGTTTTCCTGTACCTGGATGACTGGCTCCTTACCAGCTGCACAAGGGTATCACTGGTCAAAGCTGGGGCCTCCTTAATTCAGTTGTGCCTGTCCCTAGGCATCACTGTGAACTCTGAGAAATTCAGTCTACAGTTTGTTCAAATGTTGGAATTCATAGGATGCCATTTGGATGTGGTGTCTCAGAGACCATAAGTTCCAATACCCAGAGTGAGTGCCCTTCATCCAGAGGAGATTCTTCTACTTCACTTTCAAAAATTCCAGGCCTCCATTGTTTTCAGGCTGTTTGGGCACATGGCAGAATCCTGGTGCCCCTGGTGGGGTATCATATGAGGATTCTGCAGTAGACATTAGAGACTCAGTGGTTTTACTTAACCCATCCCACAAACTTTCCTATTGTCATAACAGACCTTTGTTAGGCTCAGATGACATGATGGTTGGAGTCTCCTCTAGTCTCCACCAGATAACCTTTTGTTCTTTCCTAACCTCCAGCCACAGTCACCACTGCTGCTTCCCTTCTGGGGTGGGGGGCATTACAAAGGGGAAACAAAAATGTTTAGGGGACCTGGTTGACTGCCACTGTCAACACATCAGTGTCTTGGAGAGGAGTGTGGTTTTCCTAACATTGTAGGCCTTTCAGGACCTTCTCCCCAAGGGTGTGATCCTGGTCTAAATGGACAATATGTCTGTGGTTTGGTACCTATACATACAAAGGGGAAATCAGTCTTATCCTCTTCTTCGGGAGGCAATGAGAGTGTGGCAGTGGGCAGTCTCCTCTCAGCAGTTTCTGATAGCAGTGCACATCCTGGGGAAGTCCAACTTCTTAGCAGAAAGTTTCATCAGTAGCAGTCTTCCTCACGAGTTTTCCCTGAATCTAGAAATAGCAGCCTGGATCATGCAGCACTGGGACACCCCGTGCTTCTATCTGTTTGCCACCCTATCCAACATGTAGTGCAGCAGTTTTTATGCCATGATTTCCTTAATGTGACAGTCCCCAATGGATGCTGTTCTGTATGCTTGGCCCCTAGGTCTGCTATATGCCTGTTCTCCTACTCCTGTCATAATAAAGTTTCTTCAGAAAGTCACTCATTGCAGAATGACTGTGATTCTTATTGCTGCATTCTGGCCCCAAAAAGTTTGGTTCCTGTGATCTCACCTTTGGTACCTTCATTGGGTCCTAGATCCCATACCGTATTTGGTTCCTCACCCAGCGGGGATTTCCTCATCCAGTCTTCATACTCACAAATTGACTGCATGGTTCTGCCAGTTCCCATGATGACCAGAGATCCCAAGCTGTCTAACAGAGATGTCAATATCTGGCTTTTCTCACATTAATCTTCCATATGGAAGACTTTTGAAAGTAAATGATAATGTTTTGCAACTTATGGTTCCTCAAAGGGCGTGGATCTTTTTTCATCCCTCTGGGTGCTATTCTGGATTTTCTTCCTGACCTTTCTCAGTCTTGGTTGAGCTGTTCTACTAATAAGGTTCAGCTTGCAGCTCTTTCCAATTTCCATATTGGAAAGGATAACACTCGCAGCTGCTCTGAAGTTATCTAAGGTACTCCTGAGAGGTATTTTTATTATGACCTCCCATTCAGGATCCTGTTCCTCCTTGGGGTTTACCTTTCATGCTTCATTTTTTATCTGTCCCTCAATGTGAGCCTTCTTCCACCATCTCCTTAAAATTACTATCATGGAAGACCATTTTCTTGGTGGCTGCTATGTCTGCTGCATGGGTTTCAAAGCTGCAGGCTTTATCCTTAGTGCCTCTGTATTTGATTTTCCACAAGGATAAGGTTTCCCTTAGGACTGATCCCTCTTTTTTCTTAAGATAACTTCCAAGTTTACCTTGAATAAGCTCATTCGCTTACCTATGTTTTCCTGAACTTCATTAATAAAGGGGAATGTTTGCTACATTGTCTGGATGTTCATAGGCAGCTCAGATTTTTTCTGGACAAGACCAAAGCCTTCAGGAAATCAGAACAACTTTTTGCTGCTTTTTCTAAGGCCTGACTGGGTAATCCAGTGTCAAACAACCCTATACAAATGGCTGCCTGATTGTTTTTCTTTTGGGTATAATGTTAAAGGATGTCCGTGCTGACGAAACCTAAAGTTCAGTCTGCTAGAGCAGTGGCTACTTCTACAGCCTTTTTCCTCCAGAGCTTCTTTTAATGATATTTGTGCTACTGCTACTTGAGCTAGTACTCACACATTTACCATTACAAACTGGATGTGTAGTCAAGGTCTGGGGTCTCATTTGGTTCCACCTTTCTATGGAATGTTCTGTCCAAAGTCTTCCCTGGGATGATATGTGGCTGTGGACTCTGTTCCACAGGTTGAAGCTGGACAGAAAAGACAACATCAGATACAAAAATTTTGCATTTACCATAAAACTAGATCTGTGTTGTCCATTTATGTCTGGTTCAAACATCCTTCCCTGATAACCCCCTCCTATAGACTTTTGGGACCACAGCAACAGGCAGCCACGCTGTTGAGGTACCTCCCATTCTAACTTGGGGTTGTATATTTATGTTCCGGAGTATCTGTATCTTGCATGTGTGATATTTATGAAAAGGGCAAGTTCGAACTGAGGTAGGTAGGAGAGAGCAAGGTATTATGGGTAGAGGAGGCAGAGTGGCACGGTTGCAATCGTTTGGAATGGCCATTTTCTGATCCGAGTTGAATCCAATAACCCACAAGTTGAACCGGATGAAAACAAACAACACAGATCTATCATTATAGTAAGTACATTACTTTTGTTTTTCCACAGTAGGGGAGCACATGGAAAGAGCTCAGGCTAACCAGCGAAGAATGTTTAATAGAAATGCAAGGGCTTGGGAACTTAAAGCTGGAGCCAGATGTTGGTTTTGGTCCCCTCAGTAAAGAACAAGTTTTTGGCTAGATGGCAGGGTCCATTTGGAATAAATGAGGTAAACTACAGAATTAGACAGGTAAGAGATGACCAGAACAGATGTACCATATCAACATTTTCAAACCATTGAAGTAATTACAAACTTTGTCAGTTAAACAACAGAGATTGGCAGATCTGGCAAAGAATGAGAACTGACTTTTTTGCCTGAAATTCAAATGATATGCTATCCAAGCCACAAAAACAGGAAATAAATGAGTTTCTGCTAAGGAATAAGGATGTGTTTTCAGAACTACCCGGCAAAAAAAAAAAAAAAAAAAAATGACCATATGAAACTAGTCCAGTAGAGAAGGTCAGTTTAAAACCTTATTGAATAGCAAAATCATAAAATATACTGTAGGAGTATAAAAGTGAATGGAACAGTTTCCCTCTCCTGGTACTAGTCCCAAAACCTGATGGAATCATCTGTTTCTGAAATGGCTTCCAGAGGTTGAGCAACATCTCTAACATTAATCGTTGCTTCTTCCCTAGGATAGATGCATTAAAACAGAGAATAGGAAAGGCAATATTCTTGTCTATGCTAGATTTGACACATTACTTTTGGCAAATTCCATTATCAACTGAAGCCAGAGAGAAGATATCTCTTTTCATCACTGATGGCTTGTTTCAGTGTACCATTCTCCCCTTTAGTTTACATAGTGCCCCTACAACATTTCAGTGACCCGTGGATTGGGTTTTAAAATTGCATAGTGAGTATGCTGCTGTTTATCTGGAAGATGGCTGTCATTTGCTCTGAAGGATGACATTCCCATTTGGATAAAGTGCTGGCTCTCCCAGATGTGTTAAAAGAGAGGCCAAGCTGTTAGCACTTTAAAAAGTAAAATGGATGTGGCTGAACTGTGGTACTTGGGACAAGTGGTAGGTCAAAGGAGGATAAGACCCCAGAAGGAAAAGCTGGAAGCTGCAAGATAGTGGCCCATTCTTAGTACTAACAAACAATAAGGGTATTCCTAGAGTTTTTCAGATACTACAGGATAGTTGTGCCTCACTTCGCAACTATAGCCAGCAAGTTAACTTACCTAACAAAGGGCAAGATGACTCTAAAATTAGTGGAATGGTAGAAGATGATATTGTTTTTAATAATCTAAAAGAGAGACAGAGAGAAACTATGTTCAGAGCCAGTACTGGCATCCCCAGACTACGTAAATTAAACAAGGCTGAGATAAAATACTCCACAATTAGGAAAGATTATTTAGCAATAAAATGGACTCTACCTTCCATTATGTACTATTTATTTGGTAGAGAGTTCATGCTGGTAACTGATCATGCTTCCCCCTGTGGCTTCACAAGGAACAAGACAGTAGCACCAAACTTTCTTGGTGTGCCCCCCTCACTTCAACTGTTTAGTTTTTGTGTAAATCACTAAGCTTGGTTAACCTACCACAATATTGATGACCTATCAAGGGTTTCTAGGCCATCTACTACGCATCAAACTAACAGGTTCAAGCTGTTGGGGGGGGGGGGTTGACAGTAGCGTAATATGGAGGCATTCATCAGCTGGAATAGTAGAAGTGACTAAAATATGTAAAGAGTGGTATAAATAATGGTTGCATCCCAAACTTATGAATATAATAGTGTAAATAGGTTGTCACCTTAAAAAAAGTTAAGCGTGCTGCTTTCTCTAAATGTAGTCAGTGTTCCATTTTAATAGTTTAAGTAGTGTGGGAAAAATGCCAGTGAAAATGCAGACTACAATATAAATGTATAAACCTTAGTATCAACGCAGTTATAAAGATTTTTTTAATAGATATAATGATTCAGACTGTCTCGTAAATAGAGAAAGTCTGTCTAATAAATAGAGAAAATGTAATCCATATACATACACTAGAATGTGATAGAGACTTTTCTCTAGCAACAGTTCTACATCTTCCAGTTTTAAATGAATAGTTACAACCCCTAGTAATTTGAATAGAATCTATAAGCTCAATATTTAGTGATAATTGGATCTCCTCGTTCCATAATGCCCGATAAGCTAGATACTTTCCTCACATAAACCTATACCTTATTGAAAAAAGACCTAAAACTTCCAGTCTAGCTTGATGTTGAAGATTTTTCAACCCAGAAATTCTCTTTTTGTAAATTTCCTCTGTGTTCCTTCCAAAATTAGGACAGACGTGCAATAAATCATTTTTTAAAATAATTCTGTATTCATTGAAACAGTTTTTAAAAATTAATGCTACAACTTTGAGCGCTTTTTTTAACTTCTTGAAAATGTGATCTAAATTTAAAATTACAAATTCTAATGCCTAAATCCTTATATTTTGACAAATTCAATAAAAGTGTGGTTCTTAATTTCACCTCGACACCCATACTAGGCTTGCTAAAATAAAGAACTCCACATTTGTCTTTATTAATATTTAACCCGTTATAATTTAAGCAAAAAAGCTATTTTACTCAAGTACAGATCAAATTCTTCTATATACCATTATTATGTTATAACGTGTCCAAATTTGATATCATCAACGTATTTTGCTATCCAGATAGAGGAATGCTTTGATATCTGAGAAAAAATATATATTAAATAACAATGAGCATTCTGCTTAGCTGTATCTGCTACCTGTAGTAGAAAGGAACCTGTTTGTATTAAGAAGAGCTTTGCTGAGTTCTAGAAGACAATAAAAAAAGAGTGCTGTGACGTGCCCAGGCAGAGAATGTTTGCCCTTGCTAAACAGAACTTATGTCTCCCTTGCCTTTCTAGGAGAGAATCAACCAAAGTGGTAAATAACTTTGGAGAAGAAGCTGGCAAATATTCCTGCCAGAAGAAATCTAAAGAGATACTATCAGATACTGTTTCCCAGCAATATAAAACTGTCTGAAATTAGAACTGCTGTTCGTTTGGTTCATATCCTGAAGACTTCAATCATTCACCGCCATATGACCCCTCAGATATCAGTTATCGGCCCTCAAGTTTCAGTCTTTGCCATTTCTGTAATGAATTGTCCCAATTTGAGTCACAGTGGCTCTGCTTAGTTTACTCAAGCTCTTCTTGAAGCTTCTGAATGTTTCTAATTCTATCACCATCACCAGCGATGGTGTCGCACATTCTGATGTTTACTGACTCACCTCTGCAACCAAGGACCAGTGACTTCATAGGATGTCAGCAGTGTGGTCCTAGAAGTCCTCATTGTCTTCTTTACCTTGTATGTCTTCAAAACGAAGCTTCAAGAGAAGACGGGCAAGAAACTTCCTTAATGCAGAAAGTCACACAAGGAACTGGACTTGAAGTAACACCTGCAGGAGATGACAGTTGCCCCTTATACAACTCCCTGCATCATTCCATCTATTATGGAATCAAAATGGGATACATCTATCATAGAGCAGTGCCATGTTAATATAGGCCCAATTCAAATCTTCTAGGTTGATAATTATAGGAGACTGACTTTGCCTGAAAAAGCCTCTGTGGAACAGAAAATATTATTTCCAATACACAAAAGCCCAAGTGAGAGAGGTGTAATGCAATCCCTTGTTGTGCACATTTGCAATTTAAACTTGTGGTACTTGTATATAATCAACCTAAGTTTATATCATCTAAACTTACTATATAATCTGAACTTGTGGTAACCTGCTGCTGTGGTTATATCTCTATTATACTTGTGCATTTACTGTGTTGTAGCAGCCAAGCCAGATTGCTGAGTTGTCATTGCACTTGAGTATCCTACTGTTTTGATTTTTTTTATTATACTTTATTACTTGTGATACTGTGCTGTTGTGATTATACCTGTACTATACTGTCTAATCTTCTGGTACCTATTTTGTAACTTTACTGAGGTGCTAGACAGTTCCTGCTTCAAACTCCTTGGTCAGGAGGTTGCACGTAAGTGGAAGCAAGCATGCACCTCCTGTAGGCAGCTGTTAGAGAGCTCTCTAGGCTGCTGCAGGGATGGTAGTAGTTAAAGGACATGCCTTGGAATCAGTATGATTCTGCAGAATCATCCTCACTTTCCTCAGTGGCCCTGGATGTGGGTTGAGTTGAGTCCAGAGGAGGCAAAGACAGGTCCAGTGCCTGGTAACCATGACATCACAATCTCTAGCACCATCTGTTACCAGTCTATTAGCACTTGGCACTAAGAAACAGTGTAATGACTGCATCATGCTTACTGATGAGCATTTACTGCTGTCACAATGCAAGTGACATAAACACTTACCATATCTGGAGGCCAGCTTCTCATCCAAACTTGTTGCCAGTACCCCCAAGAAATCTACCGCATGGAAGCAAGCCCCAAATCAGCAAACAAGCCTTTCTATGCTGAGATACTCAAAAAAATCTCTTCCTAAGCTACAAAGGCCTCTGAAATGTAGGCTAAGCCAAAAGAAATTTGTTATCCTGAAGAATAAACTGAATACCTCAAGGTCCAAGTGCACATAAGAGGCTAAACCAGGAACTTGGACACAAAATCAAATCTTCCATGGATAAGTACAAACTTAATTGTTGCTACTACTGTAAAGGACAACCATAAAACCTTTTTCAGCTATACTAAAAATCTTAGAAATGATGTGCAGTATTACACTGAAGTGATACATACTAATACAGGTATACTTCAGCTGGTCGACAGACTAAATTGTCAAAACTGACATGGTTAAGACCACATAGTCAACAGTTTAGTTTGTTGAGGGTTTTGACTGAGGTTGTGGTACAGTGGGGATTGGAAAATGCGCCCTTTTCCCCACTGTAGTGCACTCTCAAAGTTGAACTATAATTAGTCGGGGGTGTGGGGAGGTTTTCTCCCCTGTAATAACTTTGTTTTGTTTGGTTTGCTGGTGTTTAAGTTGATTGATGAAATAAATTGTTGGTCATGTGGTCTCAACCATGTCTGTTTTTACAATTTAGTCCTCAACCAACTGAAGTAAACCCAGTACTAGAACATACACAAACTTCTGAGAATGTTGCCAACATACTAGCAGATAAGTATAGTTTGAACTTTGATTTCCTGTCTCCCCCAAACTCTCCCAGACACACCGTCATGTGCACACACCCCCCCCCCCCAACACATCACATCTGATCTGGTCCTAATGGAAGCCTCCAAGGCAAAGAGCACTGCCTTCCAGTCAGTGACAAAGGCTGTCTGACTGTCTGATAAATTTGTTTGACCAGTGCCTCTCATCTGGCTACATCCCTGAGGTGTGGAGAGCAACTGTGGTCATTGCAATCCACAAGGGTAAATCCACTGTTCATTCTGGCAACTACAGACTAATAAGTCTTGCAAGCCTTAATTTAAAGGCAGTGGAGCACACCATTATGGAACTTGAAAACAACAGCATTGTCCACCTACAGTAATGGAACCTGAACCAGTCTGGGTTTGTGATAGGTAGGTCCTGCTTGCTAAACTTAGTATACTTCTTTGAAAATGTCATTATGGGATTCAGTGGAGGCAATTCAGTGCACACTACTTACCTTGAACTGGCAAAAGCCTTTTATACATCCAACAATTCAGGCATTATTGACAGATTAATAAAACTAAATGTTATCCCGTATGTATCTCATTAGATAGCAAATTGGATTACTAAGAGAACCCATTCTATCAATGTATATGGAATGATGTCATCTAAAAGGCTGGTTACAAGCAAGGACCCACATAGATTGGTACTGGGGCCACCTGTGTTCAGTATGTACTTGTCTGATTTCAAAGCTGATGTCAAGGGACTGTGGTATTTGCAAACTTGGAGCTGTCATTGACTCTCCAGCGCACTCCTGGATCCTTCAAGAGAGCTAGCACATATAAAAACAATGCTGCCAGGAACATATCCTAAAGTTAAATGCCAAGAAATGTAGTATAATGTCCTTTGGGAAACAAGAGAACCCATACACCTACAACATAAATGATACCACCCTCAAAATAGACGCAGTCATTAGGGACCTGGGAACGTTTGTAAAAAATGAACTGTCCTTTTTTGTTTTTAAAAACCTTTATTAAATCATCACTTAAGACATAAGCACACATACGTTAACAGAAAAGAAAGCAAACTATATTAACATTTTCCATGCATTATACATCATCTTATTTTAATAATTATTATTCACATCAGAAATACATACATTGCTCACTTCCTGCCTTCCCTTAAATCTCACTCCTCCTCCTGAACATTATTCATTGTGTATTGTTCCCACTGATTCCATTTATTTCAATGTAATTTGCTCTTTCCCTTTTATAAAGATCCCGTCCCCAGTCTTCAGTTCTTTTATCTCCCTTATAATATTTAGCCCTTCATTTACAGATAGTTTATATTCTGATTTCCATTTCTAAGTGATTACTTATGTGGCAGCCAGTACCATTAAACTTAGTAAGGCCTTACAATGTCTAGACAATTCAGAGATATTGTCCCAGCTCAAAACAATCATTTCCTTAGTTACAGCCATTTGCTCCCCAAAATTTCTGACATAGTATTCTTGTAGGGAATTTTTAAAATCTGACAACTCATTACATTCCTGAAAAATATGTTCACAGGTACCTCTCTCTTTCCATCACACCTCCAGCATTTGCACTCTGTTTGAGGAAGTGTTCTCTGAAGTCTGTTTGGGGTATAAAAATACATTTTGAAACACCTCCAAGCAAAAATCCTAAACCTTCTGGACTGTTTTGCATATTTCGGAGAGTACAGATGTCCTCCCATTGTTCTTTTGTAAACTGCCTTTCCAGTTTATTTTCCCAGTTTTATCTTAACCTCCTGTGATTGATTCTTACAGTTATCATGCAGTATTTTATATCCCCTGCTAACATCCCTCTTTTGACAGAAACTTCGGGTCTAGGCATGACTAAAACTCTACCAAAGTTTGTCTTTCACATAGCACTGTCCTATCCCTGTTTCTTTGCCCATACTCTGATATTAATCTAGTCTCTAACTTGCAATCCAAACTGTTTGGCCTCATCCATGTCTATTACCTTCCCTCTCGAGTTATTTGTTTCCAATACCTTGGTTCCTTTGCCAGTTTTCTCCAGTAAATTCCAGACCTCTTTTGCCTGTTTTCTATACCCCTACTTGCAGTCATCCCTATTGGCAAAATCTCCTTTCTCCATTCCTGTTGTTTGCTTTGTTCTGAGAACACTTTCTACAACTTTATAAATATAATATTCCATATGGTGGTGGTTATTCTCCTTGAGGATCTGCATTCACAATCTTACACTCTTCTTTCTTGATCAGCCCCCCCCCCCCCCAGCTTCATCATCTTCCCTTTCCATGTTGATTTATAACAGACCTGTACACATTGTATGGCCTGCAGGCCACATCCGTCCCTTTGGCTGTCCCTGACTGGCCCATGTGAGAAGTCATACAAAACACTTACTAATTGCAAGAACTTACACTGTACATGCATTTATCAATCAATATCCGAATGCAGCCCAGTGTAGTAAGAGACTGTGTGTGTGAGAGACTGAGAGAGAGTGAGAGCGATCTTGTGCGAGTGAATGTATATATCAAAGCTGAAGAGATTGTGTGTGTGATTAATCAGAGAGAGAATGCATGTATGAAAGCTGAAGTGACTGTGTGTGCAAGAGATTGGAGAGAGAGAGAATGAATGTATGTATGAAACTGAAGAGACTGTGTGACTGATCAGAGAGAAGAGAGAGAATGCATGTATGAAAGCTGAAGAGACTGTATGTGAGAGGGATCGACAGAGAGAGAGTGAGCGCAATCGAGCACGATTGTGTGTTTGAAAGAGGGAGACTGAAGAGTGAGAGCGAGCGAGCCGCTGACAGCAGTTAAGTGGCGGAACTTATGAAGCCAACTGTTAAACAGAAAGGCTTTAGTAAACTGGGAGAGGGGAAAATATCACTGAAAAAAATCTTTACTTTATTCTTCATACACTGACAGATAATTTTCTCTATCTTGATCTACTGTTTCTTCTGTAGGTTCAGAAAAACAGAACCGCTGGCTGTATTTGTGGACAGAAAACTGAAGTCATTTTTTTGGTAATAATCAGTCTGTTTTTAAAACCTAATGGGATTCCCAAGGACATTTCAGGCTTGGAATTTGTCAAAAATTCTCTATTCATTACTATTGATGTTAAAGATTTATTCTCTATCATTCAAAATTCAACAAGTCTAGTCTGGTTCTATGAAGCTTTGCTCACTGTGAAGACTTTATTACATGGTGACATTCTACTTTTATGTGCTTTATAGAAAATGGGGATTTTTTTTTATGAAAATCAAGGGAGTAGCTATGGGTGGAGATGTTTCTGCCCAGGTGTTTGCAAACTTATTTTGTGGTTTTGGGAAACAAATTTTGTTTTCCCAAGTGAATTTTGGCCTAATATAAGACATCATCTTAGATACCTGGATGATATTTTTGTGATGTGGACAGGTACTCAGGAAAAGTTATAATTTATTCTGCAGATTTCACAACACTATTGAATTTCTTGAGTTTACACTTAATATTTACAGGGATAGTAATGAATAGTTAGACATTACACTATCCAAAGTTTATGTGAACAATTAGTACTGATCCAGCATTTTTAGGAAGTTCACCTTTTCAAACAGTTATTTACATTGTTTGAGTTGCCACCCTCACAGGCAAAAGAAAAACCTGCTTAGAGGCCATATGGCCAAATAATCCAGGCTTGTGTCCAATGATCATGTTTTCTGAAAGAACTAGGTCACCTCAAGTCCATGTTTTAGTCTATAACTTTGGATACAATTCTTAGTGAGATAAAGTTAAAGTTGTTAACTCTGTCATGGACTATAATTGCCTCAAATGACCAAGGCCCAACAAGTAATTGTTGCTATAAATCAGGTGCATCCCTTAATTTCAAACCTCAAAGGCATGACAAAGTGACTCTCTCACATTTTCATAGCCTAATTGTAACATCTACCAGTCGCAGCTGATCAAAGCCATACAATTTACTGCTTTTTATAAAAGAGAGAAAATTAATGTGGAGCAGAATTGAGTTCAACCTACTGGTCTGGCCCACCAAAGCAGTCCCAGTTTCTCATATGGCCCCTTGGGAAAATTAATTGCCCACCCCTGATTTATAACCCATATAATTCCATTGCGCAAAGATGGCAAAACCAATGAACTAACCAACTATCCACCCATCTCTATCCTCTCCCCTCTGTCCAAACTATTGGAGAAATGTATTCATGCACAGCTAATAAAATATCTCACTGAAAACAACCTCCTTGCACCAACATAACATGGTTTTCTTTCAGCATATAGTACAACCACTGCTCTTCTTCACACTGTGAACAAAGCCTTGGATTCTGGACTGCTAACATCAGTAATTCTATTAGACCTATCTAAGGCTTTTGACACAGTGTCACATCCCAAGTTACTTCAGCAGCTGTCAATAGTAGGATGTTCTCAATCCAGGTTTATATCATAAGTTCAAAGTTTGAAAACTTCGAATCTCATATGATCGACATATGAGCAAAGTTTTCAAACATCGAACGTTTCAATGGAGATCGCCGTAGGGAATATTTCCCTTCACTTCAATGTAGTGCAATCTCGGAGTTGGTATATTTAAGTAGCGGAGGGTGTGGGGGTGCAGGGGGCTTGCCCCCTTGCATAGAGTGTTCAGGTAGGTTTTTTTTTAGTTTGTTTATATTTTAAGTTCGATGTTTGAAAACTTCGTTCATATGGAATCGATCATATGAGATTCGAAGTTTTCAGACTTCGAACATATAATATAGACCCCTCAATCCACCCTCAAATGGTTCTCTAACTACTTAGCTGATAGGCAGCAGTGTGTCAGATGGCAAGATAGCCTATCTGAATATCTAGTTAATAAAACAGGAGTTCTTCAAGGGTCTGTTCTTGAGCCTTCATCATTTTGTCAGATTTTTGAAGCCTGTTTTCTTAAAAAAAACTGTCTCTAGCTTAAGCTAAGAATGTTAATCTAGATATCAACCTGTGTAAAAACAATATTTTCATAAACAATGTTGCATACTGCTTCCCTTCAAAGTATTCTTATCCAATATGCATATGACACCACCATTATCCCCTCCTCCAATAATCTCCAAAACCTACTAAGTATAACACAGAATGCCTTTATGTCCATAGAAACTTGGTTAAATGAAGCACAACTTCTACTTAGTCCTAAAAAATTTAAACTATTGCTATTCTCAACTAAACCAGACATACAAGACTTCAACATATACTCGCAAGACAACACAAAAATTGAAATAGTAACATATGCCAAACTGTTAGCCATTACTATAGACAACAAACGTACCTTTGAACAACACATACTTAGTACAATAAAAAAACACATGTTAAACTTGACAGATTCTATACACACAATCTTTACATGTATAAGCCCACCAAAAGGCAGTTGCCAATAGCCTCCTGCTCCCATTCCTCTTATATGGGGACCCCCATTTTCACCAACCTCCACCAGTCTCTTAAAAATAAACTCCAATCATGCTGCCATTGCAACTGATAAACTCCAGTCATGCTGCCATTGCAACTGACATACCTTACCGATCACACCACTGCCAAGCCTTTAAGGAATTAAGCTGGCTTGAATTCCAATACTACCTTGATTCCACCCAACTAACTCTAGCTCATAAAATAATTTACAAACCAGATAGCTGCCCTGTCCTACAACACACCCTACAGTCATATTCCCCATCCCATAAGCTGCGATCCACTAATAAACAAATTTTAACCACTATTAAACCTAACAAGAGACCATCAGAACCTTTACTCCTATGCCACCGCTAGGAAATGGAATGCCGTTCCCCAAATATCACCCTCCTAGACTCATAAAAAGCATTCAAACTATCTTTGAAGAAATGCTTCCTCAGCAATCAAATTTGTTCCTGTGCCCAAAATTATAGGCCACCATAAACTATCACACGCTTCTTTTTTGTTCATCCTATTCTTTTTTTTCCTTTTCCCTGTCCTCTCAACAGCTTCATTACTAAATAATATACTTCTTCTTTTTTCTTTTACATCTAATATCTAAATGCCTTAACATCCCCTTAATTTTCTTTTGCTTTTTACTGTTGCACTACTACCTCCCTTTTCCTTCTCTCAAACCTTTACAATGCAACTGTTCCTATCTACACTATCAATTCAAAAGTTTTATTGAACATGCCTTGATAAATTATATGACATTTTTTTGGCACTTTGTGTCTAGTATATGTATTATAATGTATATAGCAACTCTGTCAATTGTTGGCACATATATATGTATATAACAACTCTGTCAATTTTATTAACTTATTTTGTTTAAAATTGTGTAATGTCTTTAACTATTTACATCTTTTAGTAGTGGAGCTTTTCTCCCTGGGTCTCCACTGAAAATGGGTTCCTGACCCAGTGAACTTTCCTGGTTAACAAATGTCAATAAAATAAATAAATAACCTTCTGCTTGCATTATGTGTATTAGCCTTAACTGTGTAGCTCTAAAGTATCCATTCAAATCAGGAAATTCTAAACCAACTTGCTCTATGGAGAGGAGCAGTTTATCCCACTTGCCCTCTTCCCCTCCTAATAATAAATTATTTCAAGTCTTTATTAATTATTGTCCACAACTTATCATCTGGTTGATAAAAATGTCTTAAGCTCCTTATACAAAACTAAAGGGATTAAAAACATTTTCACTGCTTGTATCTTACTGTTCATATCCCTAATTAAGAGGTACCAGTTTCTCAGTTTTTGTATTATCTTTTGTTTAGTCTGTTCCCAAATATATGTAGCTACTATAACAGAATCATTTTAAATCATATATGTAAATATTTCATCTTATCATGCCCCTATAAATATTGGTAAACTGAACCAACTCATCTGTGCCTACATAGTTTACTGCTATAGCCTATGTTTTATCTTCATTAATTTTATATCCCCAAAAGCCTTGAAATTGTAGCACAACACTGGAATGTCCTGTTCTAGATTTATCAATTGCAAAATATTATCATCTGCAAATAAAGCTACCTTTTCTTGATTACCATACCAGTGCTGTCATTGAATTTGTGAGCCCCTTATTTTCTTTTCCAACCGTTGTAGATATAAAGCAAATAACAAAGAGGATACCCTGCCTGGCTGCTCTCTTAAAACACAGCATGTCTGAGAGGAACCTTCATACATTAGTTCTTGCCTCCGGACCGTCACATATCCTCTTAATTAAGCCTGTTCTGTCAGGATAGGCAATGCTTCCATTGCCCCACTCATAAAATCCAGGCTGACTTTATCAACATTTATTTCTGCATCAAGACAATAGTGCTATTTTCTTATCTTTAATTTTCATCTGGATCGTCCATCCACTTTTGCACATGGGGTAGGGGTGTCACTTCAGCAGTGACAATCATCTAGAGATGTTACAGCACTGGGTGGCTTCTTCTGTTAATGTAGTCAAATGCTCATATCCCCTCCACAAAAATACATTGTTCCATATTTATCAATTTTTGTCAACACCTTTGCCATTCTCTTAGCTAGTATAGATATACTTTATAATCTTGGTTTAAAATTAAAATGGGTCTATATGAAGCTGGGTCTGAATAGACTCTACACTTTTTGGGGAATATAGTCATCGCAGCTCTCTTCCAAGAAACCGGTGCCCCCTCCCCACCTTTTAAAATGCTGCTTAACAAAACTTTCCAGATGCTTAGCACTTCATTCATTCCTAACTTCCAAACTTCTGCAGGAAAGCCATCTGTTCCTAGAGATGTCTCTCTTAATTGTTTATACATCACCATTTATATCTCATGTCATCTCTTCCTTTCTTAACTGTTAGTTTTAAGCCTCATCTTCTTTAGCTTCATTATAATTATATCTTCCATAAATATTTCCTTGTTGGCTTTTCTTGGTTTTCACATACTTCGGCTTTATACACATTTTCATATGATTTCCAAAATATCTCCAGTACCTCTAAAGGATCTTTGTTAGTTTACTTGTCATAAACTCCCTAAGTTTGGTAACAACTCTTTCTACTTTCTGTTGCCTAAGTCATTGTGCTAAAAGTTTCTGTACACTGTAGGTGTTATCAAAACATAACTGCATAACAGCTACCCTTTTAAAACTCGTGCATATTAGCCAGATACTCCCTTATTTTCCGTTTGACTCTCTGCAGCTGCTGCTCTTCCTTTTCTTTCAGATTCTTTTTATTCTACAATACTTTAACTTTTGTCAACCCCTCTAAATAATTCCTATTACTTCTTAACTGTATCGCTTTCTGTTTTATTTCTACCCTGTTTTTAAACTTCATTTTTATTTTATCCCAGTCACTAGCTATCCCTTCTGAAGAAATTTCTCTTTCCTTTTAACACTTGAATAATTTCCACTACCTATTTGTTAAATCCCTCTCTTTTTAACAAGTAGGAAAGTACCAGGGGCTCATTTTTACTATATTATCGTGCAATATTATATTAGTTTTTATTGGTGCATGATCTGAAGTAGTTATTTAATGTGTGTCAAAGCTTTTAGTTAAATATACAAGTTCCTGTGAATATATAAAGTATATCTAGTGTAGCCCAGTTGTACATTGAAGAATAATATGTAAAGTCTGTCTTTCTTTCTACTGAATTCACATTATCCAAATCAAATATTCTCATATACACTTTTTTGTTATATTTCCCTTCTAGGTCCCCTGAGATATCCTTAGTATTGCAAATCAAGTTCCATCCATAAAAAGTATTCCCTGCTGGAAGTTGATTATTTCTTCCCCAAAAATTTAAGATTGATAATAGTTGTTTTTAGTAGAATATAAATAAATGTCAGTATAATCCTCCTCCCTTGAAAGTAACCCCTTACTACCACAAATCAACTATCATTTTGGACCTCCTCTAGCAATCACAATTATTACCCTCCATTTTACTTTGTTCCTGATGTTCTGCCGAATGTCCATCATGAAATCCTTTCTTTGCCAAATTCACATTCTCATTACTATCCACGTGTCTCATACAATAGTGCAATTTGTATCATACATTTCTTAATATAAATCAATACTCTCTTTTTTTATCTATACCTGTAAGGCCATTTACAGTCCACAATAATATGAGCAGAGTAGTCATTATGATAGAAACCTATTATGCACTTATTGTATATTCTCCAAGTAAAAGCAGTCAGCAATCAGAAAAAAAAGCAGCTTACAACTTTGCAGATGCATAAAAGAATCTTTATAAATTTCACATAGAACACAATGTACAGATGCCCCTGACTAAATGCCTGTGAAAACAAGCTAATAACTTTGCATATGTAAGGCACTTACAGTTTATATGCCCTTCATCATTTTGTCAGATTTTTGAAGCCTGTTTTCTTAAAAAACTGTCTAGTGGAGCACCAGAGGTTTTACTGTTAACTCCCAATGATTGCATCCTGTACTTTTTGACAAAATTAAGTTATAGCCTGACATTTTAAAATAAATTTTCATATCTCTACATCTCTAAGGGTTAGAAAAGAAATGTAAAGGGAAAACTGTTCAGTGCAAACAAGTCTTTATAATTGTAGTGTTCATTAGATTCTAGGCTGTAAACTGGATTTTGTAAGTCATAATAAATACAGTAAGTATTAATTTTGTAATATTTTGTAAACAACTTACAGTAACTTGGTAACCACTCAAGCTGCAGATATGGTCAGCATTATTTTGTTCACCAATCTATAAGCTTTCATATGAGGCTAAGCAGTAAATTATACGTTACTTGGGTGTTGAGATATTTAAAAAATATGAACATTATGACCCTATAAATAAATAGTATATGAACAATTAATATCTCTTAAACAGCACTTGACAGAAGTCAAATAGTATTGAACATCATGTTAGCTTTAAGTGGAATATTTCAGTAGTTTACATAGAGCATGGCTTTGAAATTATCAATTCAAGTATGAATAGGCTATGTTAGATACTTAAAGGTGTGAGTAAGATGCAACTATAGCTCCACTTGGAGGTGTCACTAGGTTTTAATGAATATCAGTACTCTCCACCCAGCACTCCAAGATCATAACACTGTATTAACTTCAACTTACTTCTGAAGAGCCTTTCTTATCTTGTTACATGTAAAGCTTGTACTTCTTACATGTACAGCAGTCACTGGTAAGACCCCTACCTCAATGTCAAGATGCAGGTATGAGATTCAAGCTGCTGTATCCAGCTGTCTTTATAATATTTTTTTTTCTGGACAGATATTTTTGGTGCAGAACAGGCTAAGGAGGAAATAAGGTTTATTCAACAAACTGTGAACCAGCAAGCAGAAGGGGACTCTGCCTTTCATTCTCCTGTCAGCAAAGCCCTTACAGAGACTTTTCTAGTAAAACCTTTTCCATTGTTACAAATGAAAATGCTTTTGAGACAGAAAAAAGCACAGGTGCTGACTAGAAGAATCAGTACTACAATGAACTTGAACCAGAGACCAGTGGAGTAAGACAGAGATGATCAAGAAGAAGACCAGCAACACTGAAATTAATAAATAAATGGGGTACATGGACTGTAAAGCATTAATCCCATTGTACACAGGAATAGGCATGTGAAATATGACTTTGCAAGAAAAAGGAGTTGAGGAAGATTGCCATTTTGTTTGTTAAACTTGTGGATGAAGTGTAAACCAGACACCTCACTTTATGTCATTAATGTTTAGATGGACAATGACTGACAGACCTCGATGCTTTGCCAGAGATGGCCTGCATCTGTCACCCCTGGGCTTCTGGATACTGGCCAAGGCTCTTGCCACCCCTATAGTGCCTTTTTTAGGCGGTGTTCCAAAGACCAAATTACCACCGTAACAGCTACAAACAAATGTACGAAGTAAACAGATTGCCAAAAACTGCTGGAGCCATGGGTGTCGGAAAATTTTTTTATTGTTAAATAAACTAAAAACACATTAACGCTTTATATCAGTATTGTGTTTTCGTCTAAGCAAACCGACTTCTTCAGATACTTTCCCTAAAACAAATCAGCCTTTTATACAATTTATTTAAAATTCCTTATCCAATCAAAAACAACTACTTAATTAGAAAATTCATAAATATTCTTTTTCTACGTGTGTTTAAAAATGCCAACCTTTAAAATTTCTAAAACTTATTTCTAACAATAAATAGCCATCTTAACTTTTTAAATCATTCAACATAAAAAATGTATATATAAATATTATAAAATTTATAAAAATCCATGTTTGTTATTTATAAAATGCTTTAAAAAGTAAACAGTTTGTATAGGTATAGCCTGCCATCTGCTGGTAAGAGTGAAAAATGCCTCTAAAACATTATAGTATTCCTGCTTTCAATTTTAAGAGGGGCACAATTGAAATAAATTCATTTAGCCCAGGGAAGTTTGTTGCATCAAGTGAAATCTGCCACCATAATTCCCCTAGATTCCAGTTTTTCTTCCCATAATCCACCCCTTACATCTTTTTTGACCTGCTCTAAAACCATAAAATGAAATTTGGCATCTGGACAAACCTCAGTGTGTTTATACAAAGAACTGGTCTCTTTTCCTGTACCTATTTCGTATTTATGTTCATATATCCTCTTTTTTAGGGCTCTTTCAATTTTTCCCACATAAAAAGCACTACATTCTGAACATAAACTTAGTTATACCACACCCTTGGTTTCACAATTGTAGTAATCACCACTTTTAATCCATTTTTGTCTGCTTTCTAAATAAACTTTTTCTTTATTAACTATGTTACTACAATATGCACAGTGTCCACATTTGAAGGTACACTTCCTAATCTTATTATTCCTTTGGGAACCTTTACTTTCCAGAATGTTTTTAAATGATGGGGAATTTTTATATACAACTTTAACATTTCTATTTATTTTTCTCTGGTCTAAATCAGTTAAATTAATGAATTTAGACCATTCTCTTTCAACAACTTTCCTTGTAACTTTGTTGTTAAAAGCATTATATTCGAGGACCAAGGCTTGTGTAAAATCACACTCGAGTTGTGGGGGTGCTGTAATTAAATACATGATCTCCATAGGAGGTTTTATTTAATTTAGTATTACCTAGAATAGGTCTAAATCTACCTTCTCTCTCCTTAAAAACTTCATCTTGCATTGCCCTGATGAACTCTTGGGGGTATCCTCTTTTCAAAAACATTTTGTTTAATAAATTACACTCATCATTGAAATCATTCTCTGAGGTAGTCATTCGGCTACCTCGGACATATTGGCCCTTCACTATATTCTTTTTACATCAGTAAGTGTGGGCACTTTGAAAATGTAGAAAGGAATTACAACAGGTAGATTTTCTAAATATTTTAGATTCAAACCTATCTTTCCTCTTATATATTTCCACGTCTAAAAATTGAAGTCTCTCGGTGGATACATGAAAGTAAATTTTAAAAAATGGGTAGTTCCTTCCAGATATAATTTGAATTCCTCTAGTTGTTTAACACCTCCTGACCATAGGATAACTATATCATCCAAAAATCTACGATATAGTTTCCAACAAGAACAGAATTTAGAATCCAAAATGTAAAGTTCTTCCCACTTAGCCAAAACTAGATTCGCATAAGTGGGGGCACAAGCAACCCCCATAGCAACCCCCTTGGTCTGTTTGTAAAATTCACCACAAAAATTCAAAAAGTTATTTTTAAGGACTAAATCCATAAAAGCCCCACATGTAATTTTGTCATTGTGACTTAATGTATCTTCCTGAAATAGGACATCTTCAAACATTTCCATCCCTTCTATGTGTGGAATACTTGAAAATAAATCAACAATATCTATGGTCATAAATAAATTATCACATAAAACATCTTTATTAAGTATGGACATGCTGCACCTCAGAAAATCCAAATCCCATCAAGCTACGCGCTCGAGGGACTTAAACCTCAGCACTGAAATAAATAGGACATGCTGGAGGGACAGATTCATAACCCAAAGGCTCCCTTCACTCTGGAATAAAATCCCAGTCCAGGTTAGGCAGAGTCCCTCATTGACTCTCTTCAAGAGGAATCTTGATGAGTGGATGGGAGATCGTAGGTTTACCCCAGGTATCACTTCTGTGTCATTGTTAGACAGAGGCACAGTATACTAACCTCGAAAAAGGGCATAGCAAAATGAATTTAAAATGGATGGCGAAAGCCATACACACTCTGGCTAGGTTTATAAATGCCCTAGGGCAGATAGCCTAGTATGAACCTATATATTGTTTCTGTAAATAATGCAAATAACAGTCCCTGCTCTCCCGTGCTCTTTTCAGTAAATGCCAGGCTGGATAGGACT
Organism: Protopterus annectens; assembly: GCF_019279795.1. NCBI lineage: Eukaryota > Metazoa > Chordata > Ceratodontiformes > Protopteridae > Protopterus > Protopterus annectens. Next base: position 253,714,391 of record NC_056750.1, on the reverse strand, counting down.
TCTTTGAATGACGGCCTCTCACAGTGCATCAGGCCATTACTGTCACATGAATCTAAGCACCTGTTATGGAACAACAGAACCCACAGGCTTCTCATATTCTAGGCATCAAAGGAAATTGTGCTACCTGCTGCACCATTAAAACTGATAAAAAAGATGCTAAATGAACACCTAAATAAAGCAGTGGGACAGCAACTATATTATTCGATCTGGAAACTATACTGAGGTGTGAGATAGTGGGGACAAGAAAGTGGTGTAAGGTATTGGGAAGAAGAGGTTAAAGTGAGGGTTTCGGGAAAACTGCAAGCAATACGAGCAAAAAAGTAAAAGATAGTTAAAAGATAAAGAAATAGTGATGATGAGCTAAGAAAACATTATCTATTATTACATGTAGTTTTACAACCAGTTTCAAATACTGAGCTACACACTTCAGTATTCCAGCTGGGGAATACTTTCATACAGTAAAAGACTGGTTAAATTTCTACTTCCCTGTCATTGCCACAGCGGTTTATCTCCATTAACATGCACACTCAGCTTTACTTAGTTGAATGGATAGAGTGAGTAATTATCTCCTGCAGAATGTGGTAATTATTCTTTACAGCGACTGCTCTATCCAACTTGGCGAGTTTATCCCATTTTCTTCTAATTTTAAAAGCTTGGTGTTTTGAGGCTCCTAAGTGCAATTTCTATGTCTCCACACTTGTGCATAGAGTAACTTGTATTGTAAAGTTGAGCAACATTCTTTTACTCAAATTACAGCAGTGGGATGAAATACAATTTCAGTTGAGTATGATCAGTAGTAAGGATTTGCCCTCTTCACCAAGTAACCATCTCAGAAATTACTGCATTATGAGCGCTGGGTAAACCATTCTGCATGAAGGTATGGAGGGCTTTCCCCCATAGAAAAATATCTATATCAAAAAGTAAGGTGTTGGTTTGCTTTTAGCCAGCTTGCCATTGGAGAAACTATATGTTGGTAAACTGAAACAGAGGAGTAGTAACTTGCTTTTAAGCTCAGAGTGCACTCATGAATGTGTGTATGAACACTGTCTAAATCTTTCACAATGACATACAGAAGTAGATTATATTAACCATATGTGTCAAAATAGCCTCTAAGTTAAGAAATTACTATAATCGAGTATTGACATATCATTTTTAAGCTTTAAATACTTTTTTTTTTTAACATGCACTCCATTTTGTCAGTGATACATACACATTGCTCCTTCTTGCTCATAAAAATTTCTCAGATACATTACTTCCAACCTTAAAACACTAAGCTAAGGATTCTGTCTTGTACTTTATGAAGAACCTGCTGAATAAATTCACTTCACATTTGTATATTTTCATTCCTACAAAGAGGAGTGTCTGGGGACAGTAACTACGTCATTACAAATGTGACCTTCTCAGCAGATAGTTCCTAAAAGAAGCGACATGTTAATATAAATTAAAAATAATATATATATACATATTCTTATACCATTAACTTCACTTATTTTCTGTATTAGCATGGACTATGTATGATCTGCAGCACAGCTATACACCTCAGCAAAAATTAAGCTCACAGCTTGCCTAAAAGTACGTCTGTTAACAACTCATCATTAACTTTCCCCATGCATGGCAAATGATACTCGCATAACTAAGCCTCAGTCAGGTTCCTGAGAGGCAAAATCCTGTCTGTTTAATCTAGATGAATAAACATTGATATGTACAGCAAGAAGGCTAAATTGTGCTGCAGCAAGTAACGTTAGTGAAAGGGAAACTGTTTGCATGTAAACCATTTGCATTTCATGCGCTGCGTACCTTCCATTCTTACAATTGTCTATAAGTATTCTGATTAGGCGATGGAAACCAAGATCACTGTACTTTAAATGTGCTCCCTACTTAGCCAAAAGCTAAAACCATAGAGTCACTGTGCTCTTTTGACCCCTTGCTAAGACCAGGTGCCTTAAAAACAGTGAAGGCTCCTCAAGTAACAATCAACTTATGGGACACAGGCTTCTAGTATTCAGAGCTGCACTTGTAAAATAATGACTCAGAGGATGCAGGAATTGCGACAAACAGCACTCCCTCCACAGCAAGAGTCATAGCGTATTTGTCAGATAAAATATTTTGTATTTGTTCTTGGTAAACAACAAGAGAAAGCAGCGTACTGCAACACAGGTTTACCATGCACAGATAATTATAGCCCTTTCCAAAGGAATCTCCCTCTCTTTTTCTGGTTTAAAATAATATAAATTCTAACTACAACTATAAGCATTTAACTGTCTAAAAGCCATGCCTGTCCAACCATACATTGAGTTTTCTTTACTGTCACCCTGATAGGTAAATCATGTTCACAAGGGTCCTTTCTTAAAAAACGAGAAGAGTAAACTAAACTTGCCTAATTTATCTGTGGTGTTTCCACAGCTCAATGGTATAGGGAAGCAGTACATGCTTGTAAGGTTAGTTGTTTTGACACATGTAGCTGCTTGGTTTGACTGGTAGTGAACTATTTACAAGCATAGTTGCTTCAGCCAATATTTATAAGATACGGTACTAACCCTCTAACAGCACACAGAAAGAAAGCAGGAGTACTTTTAGAGTACACAAATTGAATCTAAATAGCTTCAGTACAATAAATATTCCATACAGCATAAATGAAACGGAGCACAGCTCTGCATAATGAAACGTCTGCATTTAGAAATGAAATGAAACAGAGCTTACACCCCTTAAATGAAACGTAGTACAGATCTGCATAAGGAATGAAATGGTGCACAGCTCAGTCTGCATATAGAAATGAAATGAAATGGAGCTTACCGACCCGTGGGAGTTGACTTAGTGTGTCTACCAGGAACTGATGCGATCATTTTTTTTTCTGAGCACTTTTGTGTTTTAAATTACGTAGCGTGCGGCACACGTACGTGTCAGGTCTTGCAGCTGTAAAAGTGGGAGGGTGCTTCCCTCCTCCTCGCTCTATGGTTCCGGGCCGGCACCTAAAACGGGATGCAAAAGGCGTTCTTAAAGAGGAATGCCCTTTCTTTAAAAAAAAACAAAAAAAAAACCCTTTTTTTTTAAATTATAACAAAATGAATTTCTCGGCCAGCCGATTCCAGGGGGGTGCAAGTGCACCCCCTTGCACATGCCCGCGGGCACCCTTGCCCTCAGGACCAATCCTTCCTTTATGCCTAAGGTGGTATCCAGTGTGGCTCTTAACCAAACTATTCACCTGCCAACTTTTTACCCAAATCTGCAGAACAAGGAGGAGCAAATTCTGCATTCCTTGGGCGTACACAGACAACTCAGATTCTACTTAAACAGGACCAAATCTCTAAGAAAGTCTGAGCAGCTCCTGGTGGCATTTGCTGCAGGATCAGAAGGGAAGGCTATTTCAAAGTGGATAAGCCACTGCATTCATTTCTGCTATTTGCATCATGGTAAACCAGTGCCCAAGAGAATCAGGTCACATTCCACCAGGCATCTACCTCAGCAGCTTTTCTCAGAGGGGTGCCAACCATTCTAGAAGCTGCTACTTGGAGCTCTGTGCATACTTTTACAAAGCATTATCATTTGCCTTTCTTCTCGAAGTCCAGGGCTGGCTTTGTCACTGCAGTTCTGCAGGGCCTTATAGCCGCTCCTAATGTTATTTAGTTCCAGCCTCCCATCCATAGCTTTGTGATTCTACCCAAATGTAATGACTGCAACAGTGAAACACGAATAACATAGTACAGTTGTGTGTACACTTACCATAATAGGTGAAGGTAAAGTTTATGTTGTTACAATTGCATTTATCTATATATATATATATATATATATATATATATATATCTATATATATATATTTTTTTTTTTGCTTCCCATTTGGGGGGCACCTGACATCTGGGGCAAGAAAAACTGAAGAAAATGGTGTCGGCTGCATGTTTTATATCCCTGACGTCATGGAAGAGGAGACAGCAACTGACACAGGACCTAAGACTTTGATATTCAGGCCAACTGAGGGCAACCTGTCAGCGGATTGCCCAAATGTAATGACTGCAACAGTGAATACACTCGAACATCTACATTTATGATAAATGTACACAACTGTACTTTATGGATGCTGCAAGCAGGACTCTACATATACAAGGTTCTTACAGATGCTACAGGCAGAACTATATATATATATATATATATATATATATATATATATATATATATATATATATATATATATATATATATATATATATATACATACACAGGGTTCTGCAGGCAGTAATGCTGTATGTCTACAGGGCTCATACTGATGCTGCAGGCAGTGTTCTATGTATACAGGGCTTACACTGATGCTGCAGGCAGTGTTCTATGTATAAAGGGCTTAGAACACTGCCTGCAGCATCAGTGTGTGTATACAGAGCTTGCACCGATGCTGTAGACAGTGCTGTATGTATCCATGGCCTACACTGATGCTGTAGGCAGTGGTGTGTGTGTGTTTTGTATATATATATATATATATATATATATATATATATATATATATATATACACATATACATACACACAGGGCTCACACTGATGCTGCAGCAGTGCTATTTTTATACAGGGCTTGCACTGAGGCTGTAGGCAGTGCTTTATGAAAACAGGGCCTGCACTGACACCACTGGTAGTGCGGTATGAATCCAGTGCTATCTATCTATCTATATATATATATATATATATATATATATATATATATATATATATATATATATATATATATAGGGTTTACACTGATGCTGTATGTATTCAGGGCCTACATTGATGCTGCAGGCAGTGCTGTATGTATATGGAGCCTGCACTGATGCTGCAGTAGTGCTGTATGCATACAGGGTTCATACTGATGCCGTAGGCAGTGCTGCATGGTTAGGAGACCTGTACTAATGCTGAAGGAGCTTTGGCATGACAGATGATGTTTATCATATGAATCAGTATTGTAGTAACCTTAGAAATATGGGGTTATAGCATGCTAAGGATAGCAGGCCAGGACTTGCAAAGCTTTAGAGCACCTTCCATGCATCCAAACAGTTAACCTGAGCAGAACTGTTTAAAAAGTCAGGTTTTGGCACCAAGCCCCTCAGAGCTTTCCTGCCAATGAAGAGCACACCTCTTGTGGGCTTTCGAGGATTGACAGTCAGGTAACGCTGTTCCATTACTGGGCGGATACGTTCCCTTCGTGGGGTGGGGGGGGGCCTCTGCTTTACTTTTTCTGTCAGAAATTGTATTTTCGTCTGTAAAATATTTATTTTAAAGCTGGGGTGATGTTCTTCTTGTTTCACTGTTGCAGTCATCACATTTGGGTTATCTGCCTGCAGGTAGCCCTCAGCCAGCCTGAATACCAGAGTCTTCAGATTTCTGCGTCGGATGCTGTCGCCTCTTCCATGACGTCAGGTCGTCAGGGGTATAAAATATGCAGCCAGCACCATTACATCAGTCTTTCTTGCCGTGCGGTACCCAAAGCAGAAGCAGTTCGCAAGTGCCAGTCGGCCGACTTCTGAAATTTTCATTTTCGAGTTTCAGACCCGAAGTCTTCAAAAAGATAAGTACCCCGTTGTGGATCCTTTTTTCTTGCTGAACCGATGTCACAACATTGCTCTACGGTAGCGCTGTCGCCTCACATTAAAACGCCGTTCGATTCTCAGTTAAAGCGTCTTCTGTGCGGAGACGTGCATGAATGGGCGTACCTTCGTTGAAGGTTGTGCGTCAGGGCTGGTAACTCAGCACGTAAAAATCAACTACCAATCATTAGCGGTCCGGAGTTCCACTGTGGCGACCCCCTAACCGGGAAAAGCCGAAAGACAAACAACAACAACAATAAATAAAGTCCATCATGGACTGTCCATGTTCAAGGGTTGGGAGGGTAGCCTAATGGTTAAGGTGTTTGCCTTGCAAGCACAAGGTGCAGGGTTTGAGTCTCACAAGGAATAATTGGCTAGGCTTAAAATGGCTCACAAGGGCACTTAGATTAGTACGAATCTATGAATCTATGAACCTATGAACCTAATTGTCTTGCCTGTGGAAAGCAAATACCTCATAGAGATTTTCATTCTTACTGCATCACCTGTTTAGGCCCAGACCACAACGTCCCTCGCTGTCGGTTTTGTGCCTTGTTCAACGCCCGAACTATTCATCGTCAGGCTATTTTTGTAGCTAAATACTTTCACTCTCGGTCTCCATACTCCGAAATGGCTTTGTTAAGCCATCCGACTACCGATCTTCCAAAAAAACTTAAGGATAGAGACAGACTGCATAGGTCCAAAATTGCTGACGATGCTTCCGTTAAGTTAGTCGCCATTTCACCGGTACTCAGTGAGGCGCTTTCGCAGCCCCTGATACCCACTACTTCAGATTCACAGGCCTCTGCTGAGACCCATTCGGAGTCCGGTATGCCGCGAGATGCTTCTTCAACTATAGAATCTGTGGATGTCTCTACCTTGGATGGGTCTGGAGCCGCTGTGCAGGCACCGGCTTCTGAGGGTGTATTCAGGCCTACAGACTTTCATATTAAATGGACGACTTCGTTTCAAGCTAGAAATACTGAATTTCTCAGGCCTAAAGCTCACACTATGCCTAGAAAACCGACGACCAAACTGCGTTCTCAGGCCCATATGCCTCAAAAACAAATGCTTAGAATGGCGGAAGACCTTATTACTTTAATTAGGGGAAGCCAGCCTTCCCCCTCTAAGAGACCTAGAACTGATTTTCTTTCTGATTCTTCTGATCAGGAATCTGATATCTCTGTTCCTTCTGATTACTAGGAATTGCCCTTATCTACTTATGAGGATTCTGATGCAGAGGATTCCATTCCCTCTGCTTCCATTCCAGAAGATTTTTCCTTTGGTGAAACCGTGCATACCCTTAGGGAGCATTTCCGCTGGGAAAGCCAGGACTATTCTGAGTCCAAAAAGAGACTTGGGGAATTTTTACTCCTGCCTCAACACAGGCCTCTAGCTATCCTGTTCTGGCTGTTGTAGATGATGTTTTCTTTGAATTTAGCCTTACCCCAGACACATTGCCTCCAGCTCCCAGGAAACTTGACAGGTACAACAGAGTACCCGACTCTCACAAGTACCTCTTCAAGAATCCTACTGCGGATCCCGAGACCATTTCCCAAGGACCAAAAGGCATTAAGGCTACTACTGCCAAAAATCCTACCCCTTCTAATAGAGACTCTAGAGCCTTAAAGAAGGTATACACTTCTGCTACTTTGACCATTAGGGCTTTAAATTGCCAGTTTCATATGTTAAAGTATCAGCAGCATATTATGGGAATACTTAAACAGAAAATGATGTTGATTCCTGACTGTGCTGAACACAGAGTTACAAGATTTAATGCATTCTGCTGAACAAGTTGGTAAACATACTTTGCAATGTGGTTTTGATGCTTTAGAAGCATCTTGCAGGGCTGCTGTCACTGGGTCTGTACTTAGAAGGCATACTTGGCTTAAGGAACAAAACTTGCCAGATCATGTTAAAGCTAAATTACTGGATGCACCCTTAAACCAAGACTGCCTTTTTGGCAACAAAGCAGAAGTAGTCCTCAAAAGGATGGAGGAAAAAGCTAAATCTATGCAAACTGTTAAAGATTTCTTACAAGTACAGCCTCCCAGATTCAGTAGGCATTGGCCTTCAAAGAACTTGCCTTTTCCAGTCCCTTTCAGGCCTTCTCAGTCTAAACCCAGGAACAGCAGACCACCAAGACTTCAGTCTCAGGCTACGCACAGATCTAAGCAGTGGGGGGCTCCCTCTTTCAAAGCAGGGAGTATAGTAAGCCACCCCCCTATGGAAAAATGGCACAATGACTTAACCTTAACCCTTCAAAACCATGCTCAACTACTTGCTCCCTTAGGAGGAAAGCTTGCCCTGCATACAAAAAACTGGGAACTCATTACCCAGGACAAATGGGTTTTAAACATCATTTCCCTAGGATACAGATTCCACTTCCACACTCTACCAACCCTAAGTGGTTGGCCAGACCTCCCCCCAAATCAGTGGGCGGAGGCCCAAAAACAAGTACTCTCTCTCCTCAGTATCAGAGCTATTCAACCTGTTCCAGCAGAACAAAGGAGACAAGGTTTTTATTCAAGACTGTTCCTGGTACGCAGAAAAGAAAACTCCTGGCGTCCTATCCTGGACCTGTCTATTCTCAACACCTTTCTGGTGGTTCCAAAATTAAAAATGCTGACTCTTCAACAGCTTCTTCCTATGCTAGCCAAAGATGCCTGGCTGGCAACCCTAGACTTAAAGGAAGCTTATCTGCACATCCCAGTAAGGGAATCCTGCAGACAATACCTACGTTTCAGGGCAGGCTCCATCCACTATCAGTTCTTTGCACTTCCCTTTGGCTTATCTACTGTGCCCAGGGTGTTCACAAAGTGTCTAGCTCCAGCCATTGCATTTTGCAGGCAGGGAGATATTCAGATTTACCCATACTTGGACGATTACCTGATTCAGGCAGAAAGTCAGGACTTGCTATTACACCACCTGGCATTTGTAAAGAAACTTCTGACTTCACTGTGGTACACCATCAAGAAGAAGAAATCACACCTAGTACGCTGCCAACTTATTGTATTCCTGGGAGCAAGCTTGAACACAACTTCCAAATGGCTTTCCTCACTCTGGAGAAACAAGTTTGACAACCTACTTCAAACTATTGGCCACAAAAAAACAGCTATCTGCAAGGAAAATACTGCAAGCACTGGGGTTCATGGCCTCTTGCATTCTGCTGATTCCATATGCAAGATTGCATATGAGGAAACTTCAGTGGTATCTAAAAAGTCTATGGTTTCAACATTCTCAGGACCTGGAAACAATGATTCCTATCATTCCTTGTTTACGGGCAGAGTTCCTTTGGTGGCAGAGGCCTGCTGCCACAAGGGACTCCCTTTCACTCTACACCCTGCCGCCCAAACTGTAACAACAGACACATCAGACAATGCATGGGGGGCTCACATGGCAGGGCAGTGCATTCAGGGCAAATGGAACCTAAACCAGATGCACCTGCATATCAATCAAACAGAAATGTTAGCTGTACAGAATGCTCTGACAGCCTTCAAAGACCTTATTCTTCCAGGACAACTATTGATAAAGACAGACAACACTACAGTTATGTGGTACATAAACAAGCAGGGGAGCACCCACTCCTACCCTCTCTGCAGACTAACCATGGCTCTGTGGAACACAGTCTTGAGCTACCAAGTGCACCTACAAGCTTAATTCCTGCCAGGAAAACTAAATTCACTGGCAGACAACTTGAGCAGAAATCTCATGGACCCACACAAATGGAAACTGGAATCCAAAATATTCAAGATCTTTGAGGAACAAATGGGCAACTCCAGAGGTAGACCTGTTTGCCTTCCCTCAGAACTCCCAGTTGAACAAATTCTGCACCAGAACTCCCCACAGTCAACCGTGGAAAGTGGATGCCCTGTCCTTTACCCGGGAAAGCCTTTCAGTTTATGCCTTTCCCCTTCTGCCTCTCCTCTTGAAGGTTCTACTAAAGATCAAACAGGACAAGCTATGGGTAATACTTATTGTACCAGACTGGCCACGCCAGCACTGGTACCCCCTTTTGCGCAGTCTGACTGTGCTACAACCATGACACCTGCCTCAGACCCCTTCCCTGCTGTCCCAGCAGGCGGGTCATATTCTGCACCCTCAGCTTCAAACCCTGAACCTTGCAGCCTGGCTAATTCTCTGAGCTCACCTCTAGCACAGGTGCTTCATTCTTGAGGCAAGGAGGCCTAGTACTAGAAAATCCTATTCGGAAAAGATACTGTTCCTGGAGCAAGGCTCAGGGGACGGCCACAACGGTGCCCAGCTTACCTCATATTCTAGATTATTTAACAGAAATGTTCCACAAGGGCCTATCTTTCTCGTCTGTTAAGATTCATGCCTCTGCCATTTCAGCACATTGTAACACTGAACCACCCCTCTTCTCTCATCCCCTGCTAAAACAATTCCTTAGAGGGGCCAAAATTTAAGACCTCGCAGGAGAGCTCCCATTCCAGCCTGGGACCTTAACTTTGTATTGGAAAAACTCACCCTTCCCGCCTTTGAACCAGCTGCTACAGCAGGGTTGAAATTCCTTTCTTGGAAAACAGCCTTACTTCTAGCTATAACTTCAGCAAGAAGAGCGTCTGAACTGCAGGCCCTCATGGCAGTGGAACCCTTCATTATCTTCCAAGCGGACAGGGTTTCCCTCATGACTAATCCATCCTTTATGCCCAAGGTGGTATCTAGTGTGGCCCTAAACCAGTCCATTCATTTGCCTACTTTTTTTCCCTAATCCTCAAGATAAAGGGGAAAGGATACTGCATTCTCTGGACATGCACAGACAGCTTAGATTCTATTTGGACAGGACTAAGCTTCTTAGAAAGTCTGACCAGCTACTAGTTAGCTTTGCTGCAGGGGGAGAGGGGAAGGCCATTTCAAAGCAAACAATTTCCAAATGGATAGCCCATTGCATTCATTTCAGCTACAAGCACCATGGAAAACCTACCCCACAGGAGATAAGATCTCATTCCACCAGGGCTACATCTACCTCTACAGCCTGTCTCAGAGGAGTCCCTACCAGGGACATCCTGGAAGCTGCTACCTGGAGCTCTGTACATACTTTCACCAAGTATTACCACCTGCCTATCTTTTCTAAATCCAGAGCTGGATTTGCCACAGCAGTCTTGCAGGGCCTGATTGCTGGCCCTAAGCCTCTTTAACTACCTCCACCCTTCCTTAGCTTTGGGAATCAACCCAAATGTGATGACTGCAACAGTGAAACACAAATAACATAGTACAGTTATGTACACTTACCATAAATGTAGATGTTCAAATGTATTCACTGTTGCAGTCCTGGTTACCCTCCCTCCAACCCCCGACTTCTCTTGACTCCACCTTACCTTCTTGTTTGGCATATATTATATCATGTGTATTTGCTTTTTTCGGGGGGTGTACATACCTTTTCTTCTTGTTTGGTATATTTAAGTTTTCTGGTGTATTTGCTTTTTGTTGGAGGTGTACCATAACATATAATTGCTTCCCACTGTGGGGGCACCTGACATCTGTGGCAAGAAAAACTGATGTAATGGCATCGGCTGCATGTTTTATACCCCTGACGTCATGAAAGAAGAGACAGCATCCGACGCAGGAATCCAAGACTCTGGTATTCAGGCCGGCTGAGGGCTACCTGCAGGTAGATAACCCAAATGTGATGACTGCAACAGTGAATACACTCGAACATCTTCATATATATGGTAAGTGTACACAACTGTACTTTTTTAGTAACTGACGTGACTTTTAATTACTTTTAAATGGTAGTGTCACTTTTTACTTTTATGGTACAAAGTTGTTAAAACTTATTTAAAAACAACTTTTCTGAATTGCTTTTTACTGTTCTGCTGCCAGACTTCCATGGGAATCAGGTACCTTTTTTTGGCTTAGCCATGGAATGACCTTCTGGTTCCTCACATCTTCCAGCCACAAAAAGAAGAAAATTGCTAAACAGCCATTGTCACTACAGAATGCTGCTAAAGTATACGCAGATGTGTGACTCTGCTGTGGCCATTTCTGGTTCCTCAGACCATTCCTCTTTTTCCTCTGATTTAGTCCTTACAGCCACTATGGACCAAGGATTAGACATGTCCTCTGTGGCTGTTGTAATGCCCTTGGCAGGCAAGGGAGAGCCTCTCTTGTCGATTCTGGGAGAAGGGGCAGGGAATGCCACTCTGCCTAACAAGAATGCTATACCTTTCCCTTGGGAGGTTTATCTTCGCAAATGTGGGTCTACTTCAGAAATTCCTGTCAGAACAAAACAAAAACATAGACACGTGCCTTCTCCTGTCGTAGTCAGTTTGGGTTTCACAGAGTTTAGTTCAGGCTCTTGATCCTTCCAGTGTAGCTGTTTCTGTTAAGAGAGTGTCTTTATTTTCTGAAAAAGTTAAGATTTTTAACCATAAAATGATAATGGAGGGACAAATTCTGTTTTGTGACCTCAGATTTCTGATTTAGATTCTGAGGAGAGTGTGGCTTTGGCAAGTCCTTTTGCAGAGTTCTCGCTCTCAGAAACTATTTACAGAATGAATTGTTTTACTTGGAACATAATGATATTCCCTGAAGAAGCATTGTGATTTATTACTACTGGAACTTCCAGAACCTACACCATTTCTTCCTGTTCTTTCAGCATTGGAGGATATTTTTGTCACAGTCTGTAACTTGTCTGATGGTCAGCCTGTTGCCCCTAAGAAAGCAGATTGTATAAATTTCCTTAGTCTTATAAGTTTTTATATACTCATCCCAGATCAGACCTAACAGCTATTAATTTAGTGAACCCTGCTGCTGCTAAACAATTGGTTAATACCAATCCCTGCCCTTCTGACAAAGCCTTTGATTGATTTGGGGGCAAAAGTGTATTCTTCGGAAACACTTGTTTTTAGAATTCTGAACTGTCAAGCTCATATGTTTAAAAATGATGTTTGCCTCCTTTAAGAATAGGAGGAATATTACAGTATCTGTCTCCTCTTCTGAAGAGTAATCTGCTTTGTGTAATTTGATTGCTAATGTGTCTCAAATGGTACTAACTAATTGAAATGTCCTTATGGTTCTGCATGTGCTACTTTCAGGGCTGCTGCCACTGGAACGATTATGAGGTGATTTTATTGTCTCAAAACCTGTCAGAAGTTGCCAAAAATGAAATTTTGGATTCTGCCTTGGGTAGAGAATTAGTTTTTGTGCTATCTGCTGCAGAAGGTCCTTAAAAAGTGTGGAGAGAGAGGTAAGCTGATTCAAGGGATCTCTCAGATTTTTCACTTTTCCTTCTCCAAGTTTGCCAGGGGATTAAATGCTACCCCTACAACCCTAATCCGATAGATAGACCTAGCATGCTGCTGGTAAGGAAATGTTGGTCCAAAAAGAAAATAGGAACCCAGCAGAACAAAGGACGTATAAGAAGCCTGAATGACTATATGCAAAACTCCATTCCCCACTCCCACCTTGGCTAACCCTTAATCCTTCTAGGATGTGGAAACCTCCTTTTCTCTCTTTGGCAACAGAGAAAAATCATATGTTGTGGTTACAGATGGCAGTGGGACTGTCTCCCTTCTTTAAGGGATTCTTCAACATCCAACAGACAAAACACCTGTTTTCCCTCCAGTCATTCAGTGTCTGCTCTCTTGGGGAGTGATAGAAGCAGTCGTCCCTCCTTAGTTAGAAGATTTTTTCCCCAAACATCTTGATTACATTTTCACATGTGACAGACAGTCTTACATTTATATAAATAAAAAAACATACAAAATACCACTCAAGTTGCAAACAGTTTAAATCAGACATCCTTGAAGCAATTGTAGTTGCAAACATACATCACTTATAAACCTTCCATTCATTGTCAGTTAAGCATTACATGTCTCATTCAAATCCTGCCTCTTAAACCTCGTTCCTGCTCTGCATATAATGTTCCCACAATTCCCTTTTTTCCCTATGTAGTTTGTCCTTCCTTTTTCTAGAGATCCCAATTCCAGTAGTTTTATCTCTAATTGCTTTTTTTTTTTTTTTTGCAGTCACCAGGCAGTTCTGATTGTGTATCATAACTTAATCAAGAATTTTTATGTTTCCAAAGAAAGATTTTTGGAGACCATTTCTTGATTTTTCCTTTCTCAACCTGTTTGTGATAGTGCCTAAGTTCAGAATGTTATCTTTCCTCAACTTGTTCCCCATTTGAGTTTTCTGGTAACCTTAAAGATGCATATAATCATGCTCCTATAGATCCAGATTTCAGACATTTCTTAAGGTTTTCTGTGTCTGAAACACATTATCAATTGTCTGCATTTCCAGATGTTATGTGATCCTATCTCGCCTACATTCTGACTGATGGGTTCGGAGTCGATCCCTCGGCTCCGACTCGGCACGCTTATGCCAAAGAGCAAAGTCTCTTATTGGCTGAGCTTACTATATCCCAGGATGCACCACTACCAGTCCCCCAGATCTTGTTTGCCGCTAACTAGCGAAGACGTGGTCTCGAGCTGGCTGAGCTAAGTAGTGGGTTTTTTCACTAACTTTCTGTCAGGAATTTGCTAATTTCTAAACAAAAAGCTGTTTTAACGGCTACTCTGTTGTTGTGTGTGTGTTTGACAATTTTTCTGTGGAAAATTTGTGTGTGATTGATACTTGTTCTGGTTACAGGCCCCCTCGGTCCATAGGGCCTTCCTACTGGTTAATTCCCTTTTAAAACAACCTTAAGGTTTATTATTCTTTGTTTCCTTATACGGTGGTTGACTGTTGCTCAATTTGGTTTTGTGTGAACGGCAAGTTAATCTTGACTTAAAATAAGTTTGTCTGTGAGAAAGTACTTATTTTTTGCTTATAATGTCTCAAACACCTAGGCCTTCGGGCTTCAAAAAGTGCACTAAATGTAACTTTAAGATGTCTATCACGGATGACCATTCTCTGTGTGTATATTGTTTGGGTGCCAAACATTTGCAGGAGTCCTGCAGCGTGTGTCACGCTTTTTCCTCGAGGGTCCTCCAAGAGAGGAAAAATAAGCTTATATTAAAAGGCCTTATAAAACCCTCTTTTGAAGAAGCTTTAGCATCCTCTCCTTCTCCTGCTAAAAAGAAAAGGGCGTCGGCTCCGACCAGTCCGTCGGATCCGACCGCCAAAAGACATAGGCAGGCTTCTCCTTCGGAGCCGAGGGCGGAACGGTCTGCCTCGATGCCACCAGTCTCGACTCCTCTGGCTTCGGAGCCGATGGCTGGGGCATCGAGGCGGGTCACCTTCGTCGGCTCCACTGGTCTCGGAGCCGATGAAGGTTGTCCGCTCAGACACTTCCTCCTCGGTGCCTAAGTCCTCCTCGGCACCGATGGAAACTAGTTTGGGTATTCCTTCGGCGCCGATAGTCATCGAGTCGCCTCGGAGCCGGTCCCCTAGCCCCTTGGGGCCGTTGGAGAGGCCATCTCGAACCCGTTCAGTATCCTCTAGGTCATCGAGGATGTCAGATTCGGACATAGACAGGGTGCTCCAAAGACTGTTCCAGTCCCCAGTCTTTCAAAATTTGTTTCGGCTCCGACCCAGTTGGCTTGAGCCGACAGCCCATGCCCATGTCATTGCCATTCCTCCTCCGACCGCTTGGCTCCGTCGAGCAGGTGCTGTTGGAGCCGGTGGTGGTCTTAGGGTCGGCTCCGACCCTTACTCCAACCCGGCCTTGGTCCGAGTTTGGCACACGGACTTCTTCGGCTGGACCCGGGGTGACGTTTGGGACCTATGCTGTCGGTTCCGAGCCTCCCTCTCGGTGCTCGGCTGCGGGACTTCCGTCTGCTATCATGGCTCCGGGGACCGGACACTCCCAGGATTCTGGGGTCCGGCTTTCAGAGCTATGAGGAGTGCCTTGGCCAAGTCTTCTTGACCATCTCTCCGGCTTTGCCGGCACCTTGCCTCGGGGTGGAGGCTGGGTCTTTGGCAGTTCCCGTGTCCTTAGGCAGCGGGGGCGCGGGGCCTGAGGTTACCCGCAGTGGGGTTCCCTCCTCCTGAGGGTTCTTCGAGTTGTCTTCAGAGGAGCCCCAAGGAAGAGATCGTGCAAGAGGAAGCACGTGGACTCCCCCGAGCCTCTTACATCGGACACTGATCTTGATGATGCAGAGGGGTCCCCAAAGTCGTCCTCGGATGATGTCTCATTTGCAGACATTTTAGAGATCCTCAAACAACGAGGCGGCTGGATATCCAAACCCCCCTCTGCTGATGAGTCAGTGCTTCTCAAGGCCTTTGGGGCTCAGCCCTCCGCCTCCTGGGTGTCTCCGCCCTTCGACGAGCTCCTGGATTTGGTTTGTCGGAGTACATGGGAACATCCAGATACCGTGGAACCAGTCCCTTCTCGTCCTAACAAATTTTTGTCTGCCCCACCCGAGAAGGAGTTCCTGACTAAAGGCGTGGCTGTAGATGCCATGGTGGTGGCATCTGCTACACAACAGGGCGTGGCAGAGGCTTCAACGTCCGTCCATCCTCCTAATAAGGAGTCTAGGAGCATGGACCGCAGGGAAGCGCACCCTGACTTCAGCGGCCTTTACTTTAAGGTCCCTGAATTATTTGGCACATTTTACCAGGCTACAGAGGGATCTGGTCAAGGAGCTGTCAGATTCCCTCTCGGGTAACCTACCTGAGCAGCTAGCCCAGTCGGTTAGCTCTCAGTTGGCTATCCTTACTTCAATTTCTAACTCGTCCATGAGGCTCATTTCCTATGCGGCCGAAGGGGCGGGTAGAGCGGCAGGCACAGGCGTGGCTCTCGGAGACAAGCCTGGCTCCGTTGTGTCATTTTGCGGAGGCGTTCAAGGCTTCCTTCCACGACGCTCCCTTTGATGGGTCCTCTTTGTTTGGACCTAAGGTTAAAGACACTCTTACCCGCTGTGAGCAAGAGGGAAAAACTTTATCTGCCGTAGGTGCACGTTATTCCACTCCCTTTCGGCCTTATCCCAAGGCTAAAGGAGGAGGAAAGATGTGGTTCCGCAAATCACGTAAGTTTTTTCCTCAACAGCAGGAAGATTCCCCTTCCAGAGGCAGAGGACGGGGAAATTTTTCTGGGAGACGCCGTCCCAGGGGCGGCAGAGGGCCCCGCAATTCTGGAGACCGCGAGTCCTTTCGTGGCTCTTCAGCCTCCCACACTTCATGAGGGATTGCCCGGCTGTGCTGCTCCGGAGCCAGTCGGGTGCCGTTTTGCCAAGCACCTAAAAGCCTGGGAATCTATCACTCAGGACAGATGGGTGCTTCGGATTATTGCCGGAGGTTACACCATTCCCTTCACACACTCACCCCACCTTCCAAAAAGATCCCGGACCCACCACCCAGTCAAAGGGAAATTGCAGCCGCGGAAGCGTCAAAGCTGCTAGAAAAAGGAGTCATCCAACCGGTCCCCACAGACCAGATCGGATCCGGAAATTACTCAAGGTTCTTTTTAGTGCCAAAAAAGACAGGGGACCTGAGACCAATATTGGATCTCAGCAGACTAAACCAATCCGTCACGAAATCCAAATTCCGAATGGTCACGTTACAATCCATTCTCCCATTGTTGGAGAAGGATGTTTGGATGTGCTCCATAGATTTCAAGGACGCCTATTATCACATACCGATACATCGGGCGTCCAGGAAGTATCTGCGCTTCAGCCTGGGAGACAGTCATTTCCAATTTTGTGCACTGCCCTTTGGTCTCACCACAGCCCCCAGGGTGTTCACCAAGTGTTTGGCAGTAGTGACTGCTCACCTGAGGAGTCTTGGATTCCAAGTGTTTCCCTATCTGGACGACTGGCTCCTGACTGCCACCACCAGGCATCTACTAATGGACAATCTCAAAGCCACCATTTCCCTGGGTGCTACCCTGGGAATTACATTCAATTGGTCAAAGTCTGTCTTGCTGCCCTCTCAGCGCATAAGGTTCATAGGAACAGAGATAGACTCAAAATTGATGCGTCTTTCTTCCTACAGAAAGGATTCAAACTTTACAAGGTCAAGTTCAAGCCCTGCTTTCAAGATCCAAAGCCCCAGCCAGGATGGTCCTGCAACTTTTAGGTTCGATGTCTGCCACGGTTCTCCTAGTTCCTCTGGCAAGATTGCACATGAGGATTCTTCAGTGGCTGTTATCGACTCAATGGTCCTTTCAGAATCTCCCCCTCAATCACCCCATTATGATTGCAGAAGCGTGCAAACGGGACCTCCGCTGGTGGCTTCAGCCGTCCAATCTGAATCAGGGAAGACCTTTTGTTATCCCCCCTCCGGTGGCCACCCTGACGACGGATGCCTCCCAGACAGGGTGGGGGCATTGTCTGGGCAGGTTAGTTCAGGGTTCCTGGCTTCCAGACGAAACCTTTCTCCACATCAATGTATTGGAGATGAGGGCTGTACTTCTGTCCCTGCAGGCCCTCCACAAGTTTCTCCCTCAAGGCATTATCGCTATCCATACAGACAACATGTCGGTGGTCTGGTATCTAAACAAACAAGGAGGGACCAGATCTTACCCCTTTGCAGAGAGGCCATGAGGGTGTGGGAATGGGCCGTAGCTACCAACCGTTTCTTGGTAGCGACCCACATTCCAGGGAAATCCAATATATTGGCAGACAGATTAAGCAGGACAATTCTCTCTCCTCACGAGTGGTCCCTGAACGAAACAGTAGCAGCTCAGGTTTTCAGAAGATGGGGGACGCCGTGCTGCGACCTGTTTGCAACACCACAAAACACAAAGTGCAAAAGGTTCTTCTCCTTGACTCCACATCAGGGGGAGGCAGTTATGGATGCTCTAGCACAACCTTGGCCAACAGGGCTAATTTATGCATTTCCTCCGGTTCCACTTCTCCCCAAAGTCATTCAGAAAGCTTCTCAATTGGGGTCCACAATGATACTAATTGCTCCGCACTGGCCTCGTCAGGTATGGTTTCCCTACCTGAAGAAACATGCGGTGGACGATCCTTGGGTTTTGGATCTAACTCCGGATCTGCTAATTCATCAGTCGGGATGACAACACCAGTCCCTTCGCACTTTGAAGTTGACAGCTTGGCTCCTCCACTTCCGACTTTAGTCAGAAATCACACCTTAGACCCGGAAGTTATTCACATTTTATCTTCGGCCCACAAACCCACCACTAAGAAATTGTACCTCAGTAAGTGGAAGAGGTTTGCTATCTGGGCTCAACTCAGGGGCTTAGACCCTATCACTGCTCCGATTCCAGAGGTTTTGAAATTTTTAACATCCTTGTTTAATCAAGGATCTTCAGTATCTACTATTAAAGTCCAACTGGCAGCTATCTCTGAATTTCACGAATCCATTGATCCACCGTTGATGAGCAGCAGATTATGCAAAACTTTCATTAAAGGTGCGGGGCTGTTAAGACCCCCAGTTTTTCATCCTGCGCCTCCGTGGGATCTTGATTTGGTGCTTCGTGCCTTAACATCTTCCCCTTTCGAACCGGCTGCTACATGTGAGTTAAAATATCTGTCTTGGAAAACTGCCTTCTTAGTTGCAATTACCTCTGCAAGAAGAGTTTCAGAGCTTCAAGCCCTATCTATCAAACCACCGTACTTGATTTTTCACAAGGATAGAGTATCACTTAGGCCTAACCCATCTTTTGTCCCAAAGGTTTGTTCTAATCTCTGTCTCCAACAATCTCTAGAGCTACCAGTTTTCTTTCCAAAATTCTCCAACGAAGCAGAGTACACTCTCCATAAATTGGATGTTCACAGGCAATTGCGCTTCTATCTAGACAGGACTCAGCAAATTAGTAAATCAGACCAGTTGTTTGTGTCCTTTTCAGACAATAAATTGGGTAAAACCATCACAAAAGCTACTATCTCCAAATGGATTAGAGATTGTATAACTCAGGCTTATTCCTCTTCAAATAAGCAACTTACAACATCTATCAAAGCTCACTCTACCAGAGCTATGGCTACTTCTATTGCCTTTCATTCCAAGCTCGCTATTTCTGAGATTTGTGCTGCGGCTACTTGGTCCAACCCGCACACTTTCATTTCCCACTATAAATTGGATGTGGCATCTAAAGGCGAGCATCATTTGGTTCCACGGTACTCAGGAGTGTTTTCCAGTGAGCCACCCAGGATTCAGGTGCTAGGGACGCTGTCCCATCAGTCAGAATGTAGGCGAGATAGGATCACATAACATCTTTTAGTTATGTACTCACCATAACTTCAGATGTTTGGGATCCATCTCGCCTACATTCCTAATACCCACCCTCCTTCCGCCTGCCTTGGAGATCAGAAGAGATTGAACGGTTTTGAGTTCTACTGTTTTATCTTGTTTCATCTGACGATGTTATATAAGCAGTGCGTGCATGTATGCGGACAAACTAGATCTGGGGGACTGGTAGTGATGCATCCTGGGATATAGTAAGCTCAGCCAATAAGAGACTTCGCTCTTTGGCATAAGCGTGCCGAGTCGGAGCCGAGGGATCGGCTCCGAACCCATCAGTCAGAATGTAGGCGAGATGGATCCCAAACATCTGAAGTTATGGTGAGTACATAACTAAAAGTTTGGTCTAATCCACTGCTCCAAGGATATTCACAAAGTATGTAGTTCTTGTGATAGCATACTGCAGACTGCAAAGTATTCATGTATTTCCTTATTGAGGCAACTTGTTTATATTTGCAGAGTCTTAGTCTAAACATTAGGAATCCTCACCTGGGTTAGGGATCTTCTACACCAAATATAGTTCATGGAGAACATACAAAAGTATTGTCTGACGACTTCTCACAGGATTGTTTCCCTGGGGTGTCCCCTGAACACAGTTCAAAGAGTTTTTCTTTTACAGGCAAATGTAGATTTGTATTTACATCTATTCCTGCGTTTTTCCACTTAGACTATTGTCTCAACCAGGGACTTTCTCGGATTGTGTGTGTCATGGCTTTTATGATTCTATTGGACTTTACATGAGAAAAAAATTCAGTGGTTCCTGAAATCTTTATGGCCTCTGCATCAACATTCCCTGACACTCAAGAGTCTAATTTTGAGGTTTGTAAAAAGGGAGATGTTTTGTTGGAGGCAACACATTTCTGAAACACTCCAGGTCTGCTGTTCTCCTTTCCAGACACCAGCACAATCTGTCACTACAGATACTTCAGACTTGTCTTGGGGATCATCATTTATAGGGATAAAAGTGCAGGGTCTTTTAAACAGAAAAGACAAAACAAAACATGCAAACATAAAAAGAGATATTTGCACTCAAAACTCTCTCAGTCATTTATGGTGACCAGGACTTCTACAAGTGTTTACAGACAGCAACACAGTGACGTGGTACATAAGTAAGCAAGGATCTTGCCCTCTGTGTAGACTGCCCACGATAGTCTAAGATATAGTTTTTCAGCAAATCCTACTAACCATGCATCTTACAAACTGTCATAATAAAATTGTGTGGCAGACAGGGATGTTCATCGTGTTTCACTATTGCAGTCATTACACTTGGGTTATCCTGCTGGCAGGCTACCCGCAGTTGGCCAGACTTCCAAAGTCTAGGTCCGGCGTTGGTTGCTGTCACCTCTTCCCTGACGTCAGTGCACCAGGGGTATAAAAGATGCAACAGACGCCATTTTCTTCAGTCTTTCTTGCCGCGTGGTGCCCAAAGCAAAAGCAGTTCGCAAGTGCCGGTCGGCCGACTCCTGATAATTTCGAAATTGAGTTTCAGAACCAAAGTCTTCAATAAAGCTAAGTACCCCATTGGGGAAACTTTTTCTTGCTCCAGACCGATGTCAGTAAAAGTTAATAATTGTATTTCTTGTGGGAAGCAAATACCTCATAAGGACTTTCACTCTTACTGTATTCCTTGCCTAGGCCCTGACCACGACGTACTAGTTGTCGGTTTTGTGCTAGATTCAACAAACGCACTATTAAACGTTGGTTTGATTTTGCTTTACATTATTTTGGCCGAAGGTTTAACTACATAATGCCGTCGGAACAACCGATGACCGGAATTTATAAAAAAACCCACAAAGACAAAGAAAAGGACAGGCATCCGAGGTCCTAAACCGACGACGAAGCCTCTTCTAGGCCAGTCGCTGGTTCTCAGTGAGGTGCTTTCGCAGCCCCTGACACCCGCTACCTCAGAACCACAGGCCGTATCCAACAGCCACGTGGAGACACCAAGGCCTGCGGAAACTATTCCCTCAGACGGGTCCAGAGCCACCGAGCAGGCATCGGCTTCTGAGGGTGTTTTCAGACCTTCACAGCTTACTATTAAGTCCACTACAGCAGCCAAGGCAAAGTCAAAAACACCATTAAAGACAAGGAAACAAGTACAGCATTCTCCTGGACAGTCATCCATGCCAAAGAAACAGATGCTTAAAATGGCTGAAGACTTAATTACTGTAATCAGGGGTTCCCATCCCCCTCCTGACAAAAGGCCTAGGCAAGACACTGACTATGATTCCTCTGACCAGGTTTCTATTTCCTCTGATTCCTCTTCTGATCAGGGATATTCTCTCCCTCCCTATGAGGACTCTGATGCAGAAGAGTCTATACCTTCAGCCTCTCCACCTGAGGATTATTCTTTTGGGGAAACCCTGCACACCATGAGGGAACATTTCCATTGGGAGAGCCAGGATTACTCAGAATCCAAGAAAAGGCTCAGAGACTTTCTTTTATTGCCTCAGCACAGGCCCCTGGCTATTCCCCCTGTGCTTGATATTGTTGATGATGTTTTATCTGAATCCAGTCTGTCTCCTGATTCTTCACCCCCTGCACCAGTAAAGCCAGACATGTACTACAGGGTCCCTGACTCTCATAAATTTCTTTACAAAAAACCTGCTGCAGACCCAGACACTATTTCTCAGGGTCCTAAAGGGGTTAAGGCTTCCACTGCTAAAAATCCTGTCCCCTCGGATAGGGATTCCAGAGCTCTGGATAGATGGAGGAAAAAAGTTTACACTTTTGCTACTTTAGCTGTAAGGTCTTTAAATTGCCAGTTTCACATGCTTAAATATCAACAGTACCTCATGTCCTTGTTAAAACAGAAAATGGTTACAAACTCAGAAAGTCCTGACAGTAAGGAAATGCAGGATTTATTGTATGCAGCTGAACAAGTGGGAAAGCATACTCTACAATGTGGTTTTGATTCATTAGAGGCTTCTTGTAGAGCCGCAGTTACAGGCTCTGTCATTCGAAGGCATGCTTGGTTGAAACATCAAAGTTTACCTGAACATGTTAAAGTAAAATTATTGGATGCTCCACTACAGCATGATACTTTGTTTGGTGTTAAGGCAGAAGAGGTGTTAAAGAAAATGGAGGATAAAGCAAAATCAATGCAGACAGTAAAGGATTTCTTACAGGTTCAACCACCTAGGTTTAGCAGAAACTGGCCTTCAAAAAATTGGTCCTTTCTGTTGTCAGACAAGCTACAAAGAGGCAGATACAGATGCCCAAGAGGCAGATCTCAGCCCCAAGGCTTGTACAGACCTAAACAATAGGGTGCTTCAGCCCCCAAAGGAGGAGAAGACAAATCACACCCTTCCCCCTACAAATGCAAAGCACTTACCTTTTGGCAGCACCCCTAGGGGGGAAAGCTAGCACTTTTCTCAAAAAACTGGCACATAATCACCCAGGACAAATGTATACTGAATATTGTTTCTCAGGGTTACAGGTTCCACTTTCACACCCTTCCAAACTCAAAAGGTATGCCGGACCTACCACAAAACCAGTGGGCAGAGGCACAAACACAAATTGCTGCTCTCATGGACATGGGAGCTATTCAAAGAATACCACAGCAAGAACAAGGACAAGGATTTTACTCAAGACTTTTCCTAGTACCCAGAAAGGACAAAGCCTGGAGACCAATACTGGACTTGTCAATCCTAAATACTTTCCTGGATGTTCCAAAATTCAAAATGTTAACACTACAGCAACTTCTGCCCATGCTGGGCAAGAAGGCTTGGCTAGTTACTTTGGACCTCAAGGAGGCATACCTGTATGTCCCAATCAGACAATCTTGCAGAAGATACCTCAATTCATAGCTGGCTCGATGCATTACCAATTCTCTGCTCTGCCCTTTGGCTTATCTACTGCGCCCAGGGTCTTCACAAAATGCCTGGCACCAGTAATTGCATTTTGCAGACAAAAAGGAATTCAAATATATCCCTACTTGGACGACTGCCTTATTCAAGCAGAGAGCAAGGACATTCTTCTAAAGCATTTGGCGTTTGTAAAAAGATTACTAATTTGCCTAGGGTACACACTAAACGAAAAGAAATCAAAACTAGTGCCTCTCAAGAGATAATATTCCTGGGTGCAAGCTTAAATACAACTGCCCAGATGGCTTATCTCAAGCCAGACAAACAAAGGCAACTGACTCATTACTTTCAAATGATGGCAACAAAGACCCAGCTCCCTGCAAGAAAAATTCTGCAGGCCATGGGCTTCATGGCGTCCTGCATTCTACTAATTCCATATGCAAGACTGCATATGAGGAAACTACAGTGGTATCTAAAAAAGTGTTTGGACTCAACATTGCCACAGCCTGGAAACAATTATAACTTTATTTCCCTGCCTACAACAGGAGTTTCGATGGTGGTCCCAGGCCTGTCACCACAACAAGGGACAGCCTTTCATCTTACCCACAGCCAGGCAGACAATAACAACGGATGCATCGGATTATGCCTGGGGGGCACATATGGCAGGAAAATGTATTCAGGGCACGTGGCCCAAGGAACAAATGCATCTTCACAGCAATCAAAAAGAGATGCTAGCTGTACAGAATGCCCTGACAGCTTTCAAGGACCTACTACATCCAGGACAACTATTAATAAAGACAGACAATACCACAGTTATGTGGTACATAAACAAGCAAGGGGGCACACATTCCTACCCCCTCTGCAGGCAAGCCATGACTTTGTGGAACACAGCACTGACCTATCAAGTACATCTACAGGCACAATTCCTACCAGGAACAAAAAAATACACTGGCAGACGAACTAAGCAGAAGTCTCATGGATCCTCATGAATGGAAACTAAATCCACAGGTGTTCAGCATGATAACAAGGAAATGGAGATGCCTAGACATAGATCTTTTTGCCTCCCCTCACAACTGGAACTACAGAAATTCTGCACAAGGACTTATCACTCTCAAGGATGGAAAGTGGATGCTCTATCATTCAGCTGGAAAACCCTGACCATTTATGCCTTCCCTCCACTGCCTCTTCTTACCAAGGTGCTCCTAAAAGTCAGACAAGAGAAGCCAAAAATAATCCTGATTGCCCCAAACTGGCCACGCCAGCACTGGTACCCAATCCTAAAGAGCTTGTCTCAAGGCCCAGCCTGGCCTTCACCTCCAATTCCTCATCTTCTGACTCAACAAAACAATCAGATTCTGCACAGTCAACTCAGAATCTTAAATCTGGCAGCATGGCAGATAATGTAGCCACTCAGACTGTGCCTCTCTCTAAAGCTGTTATGGATGTCATTTTAGAAGCCAGGAGGCCCAGCACTAGGAAATCTTATGCAGAAAAATGGAAGAGATTCTGTGCTTGGAACCAGGCACAAGGGTTTGAACCACTTGTTCCAAATATACCTTAGATTTTACAATACCTAACTGAGATGCTGGACAAAGGCCTATCCTTCTCATCAATTAAGATCCATGCCTCTGCCATTTCAGCTCATTACAATACGGAACCTCCTCTTTTTTCACATCCTCTACTAAGACAGTACCTCAGAGGGGCAAAAAACATAAGACCCCCAAGGAGAGCACCAATACCAACTTGGGATCTCAATTTTGTTTTAGAAAAGCACACACTGCCTCCTTTTGAACCAGCCAGCAGAGCTGATATAAAATTCTTATCATGGAAAACTGCTCTGCTCCTAGCAATAACTTCAGCAAGAAGAGTCTCAGAGTTACAGGCATTAATGGCTGTGGAACCTTTCATCATTTTTCACCAGGACAGGGTTTCTCTTAGGACAAACCCAACATTCATGCCAAAGGTGGTTTCCAATGTGGCTCTTAACCAAACCATTCATTTACCAACTTTCTGCCCAAACCCCCAGAATAAAGGGGAGAGACTTCTGCATGCTTTGGACATACACATACAGCTACGATTCTACTTGGACAAAACAAAAGATTTCAGAAAAACTGAGCAACTGTTTGTAGCTTATGCTGCAGGATCACAAGGAAAGCCTATCATAAAGCAGACAATTTCAAAATGGATAGGACACTGCATTCACTTCTGTTATGCACAACATAGCAAATCAGTGCCTAAGGGCATTAGGCCACATTCTATCAGAGCAGCAGCCTTTCTCAGAGGAGTACCAGCCAAAGACATTTTAGAAGCTGCAACCTGGAGTTCAGTACACACTTTCACCAAGCACTACCACTTACCTCTCTACTCTAAATCCAGAGCAGGCTTTGCCACTGCAGTTCTGCAGGGCCTGGTAGCCTCTCCTAATCCTATTTAGACCCAGCCGCCCCACCTCAGCTTTGGGATTCAACCCAAGTGTAATGACTGCAACAGTGAAACACGATGAACATAGTACAGTTGTGTACCTAACATAAATGTAGATGTTCAAGTGTATTCACTGTTGCAGTCCAGGTTACCCACCCACCATCCCCCGTTTCATTGCTGGGACTTTTCTGTACTTCTCAACTCTATACAACCTATATGGTGTATTTGATTATAGATGAAAGAAATGTTTATATTAGTACATGCATGCTTTTTGGCATAATTTATTCTTTTCAGCCTTCCTATCTGGGGGCACCTGACATCTGGGGCAAGAAAAACTGAAGAAAATGGCGTTGGTTGCATCTTTTATACCCCTGGCGCACTGATGTCAGGGAAGAGGCGACAGCAACCGACGCCGGACCTAGACTTTGGAACTCTGGCCGACTGCGGGTAGCCTACCAGCAGGATAACCCAAGTGTAATGACTGCAACAGTGAATACACTCGAACATCTACATTTATGGTAGGTACACAACTGTACTTTAGCAGGACCAGGACAGACCTTCATGAATGGAAATTGAATCAGGAGGTTTTCCAGGAATGGGTCCAGCTGGGGAAAATGCCTCAAACAGATCTTTTTGCCTCCACTCATAGCATTCATTGGCAAAATTCTACTACAGGTCCCAATGCAGAAAGCCCTGGAAGACAGATTTTTTTTTTTTTCTTTTCCTTGGATATGAATGTTCCTTTATGCTTTTCCACCCTTTCCACAAATAACCAGGGTAAATTTGAAGATTCAGAAGGACTCTCCAAAGATCATTGTGGTAATCCCTTTATTGGCCAGGGAACAGTGATTCTCCATTCTTTTGGAAATGGCCAATGTCAATTACCACAAAATTCCTCACAGACTGTAATTACTCACACAAGACAAGGGTTGTTTGATACATCCTAATCCCAAACAACTGCCTGGATGACAGAATTTTTATACCTTTTTTCATGAGGACATGCTGAAAGTATTAACAGAGGCAAGACAAACTGACTACTAGAAAATAGTACATTAGCAAATGGAAAAGATTTTTTAGTTGCTGCCAAGAAAGGAAGTAGCACCCATTCAGGTCCTGTGTTTCTAAGGTTCTGTATTTGTGTAAATTGTAGTCCTCTGACCTGTGTTTGTCCTCCATTGAGGTTTCATTTGTCAGCCATTTCAGCATGTCTGCTCATGAATCCCCCTCTTTCAGTGCAGTCTCATATGACAAGATTTTTGAAAGAGGTGTTGCATACTAAGCCTCATAGGAAACAGTGGTTGATCGACCTTATCTCATTTTCCACAAAGAGGGTTTCCTAAGAACCAATCCTTCATTCATGCCTAAAGTGGCATCCAAGTTTACTTTGAGCCAAGCTATCCATCTCCCTGCCTTCATTCCAGAATTGAAAAATGAGGGAGAAAGGATAATGCATGTGTTGGATGTCCACAAAATCTTGACAGAACAAAATATTTCAGGAAATCTGATCAAGTTGCTCATTTCCTGTGACGGTAGTAAAAATAGGACAGTGTGTGTCAAAAGGTACTGTTTCTAGAAGCAGCAACTTGGTCCTTTATGCACACTCTTACAAAGCACCATAAACTACATTCCTCTTCCATGTCTAGAACAGGCTTTCTTGAGAACATTCTTCAAGTTCTCCTGGACCCTCATTCTTCCTTCTCCGCTTAGTCTAAGCTATGGTAATATACCTGTACAGCTAAGTCTACTATAACAGTGATCAATATGATGAACATAATACAGTTGTGTAAGTAACCTTATCGTAACGGTAGATGTTCAAATGAGCACTGCTGCAGTAGCCGCTCACTCCATCGCCCTTATTTTTCTGTGTTTTTGTTACCAGATTGAGGACCTTTATTTTTGCTTTCTTAGTATTGTTTTAGTCGGGACATTAGTCATCCTCTGTCTTTTAACATGAAAGTCTGGAGGGTTTGGCATCCAAACTTGACATTTTAGTTAGCTCAGCTCAATCTGATGGTTTGGGTACGTGGAAGGTACCCTGAAGCTTTGGACATTGGTTGGCTGTTCCATCTTTAGTAGGATATAGCCTGTATACTAAGGCTACTGCAGCAGTGATCATTTAAACGTCTACTGTTGTGGTAAGTTTACTTACACAGTTGTACTTTCCCTACACACAAGGCACCTGATACCTTCAAAATATGGGTTGAAGTATGACAGATGTCTTTGTGTAGAAGTCCAAATGTCAAGAATGCTGCAACAGTCTAAGAGGTACTGTTACAGTTTAGTACCCTTATACAAATGTACCACATTTTGAGAACAGACCTAACGCTTGTTAGATGTCTGTCTGCTTAAGTGAATTGTCTTTTGTTGGCCCTTGGTTCATTACTATCTCAGTCATTAATTTGTGATAACAACTGAAGGATTGAACAGCATGTGTAACTTTTTGCTTAGATTACAGATTTATGAATAAGTAGGTTTTTGTGTGGGGGGGGCACTCAAGGTCATACTTCATTTCACTTTGATGCCATTCACACTCTGTAAATTGTGTGTGCTATTACATGTTTATATTGCATGTGTACAGCAATATGCTGTGCATATTTTTTGAATTTATATACTTTTTTAGGTGTGCATTGCTAATATTTCTACATATCTGTTCAACCGCAGCTCATTAACAGTAATACATTGTAGGACCTATTCACATGTATGCATTCAGAGTGAAAATACTGTGTATATTATCTGTAGTATCTTCTAATATTATATAATATAGGTTCATAGATTAGTACTAGGCAAACTGCCCTTGTGGGCCATTTTAAACCAAGCCAATTACCCCATGTGAGAATCAAACCCTGTACCTTGTTTCTCTAAGATAAACACCTTAACCATTATGCCAACCGATATTACTGACTTCTTGGCTGAGGTCATGATTGGAAAGGGTTTCAAACCAGCCCATCTACCCAATTAATAAAACAAACACATAAATAGTTTTTCTGAATGAATAAGATTTTTGATGTTACTGTGAATCTAGCTTATCTGATTGGTACATGTCAGAAGTAGAGGATTTCTGGTTTATTATATTATACTTCTGTGAACAAATATTAGGAAATCAAGGTTTGAAAGCTTAGCAAAGGAAGAAGCTATGATGAATTCTAATTTAGAAAAATATTGTTTTATGATGAAACAAAACATGAGAAATGGAACTATATTGTCAAAGAGGGTGTTGATAAATTATGGACATGCTTGCCATTTCTTACTGCCAAGTAACAAGAAACATTTTGTGTCTTTAACAGGGCATCTGAAGGAAAAACAGTGGAGGTAGAATTTAAGGGAGATGTGGACGAAACTATCCGCGATATTCTAGGAGGTGTGCGCTCCACCTGCACCTATGTGGGAGCTGCAAAGCTGAAAGAGCTCAGCCGCAGAACTACTTTCATCCGTGTCACACAACAGTTGAACCCCATCTTTAGTCAGCCATCAGATATATGATTTTTAGCAGTTACATCATGACTCTGTAAATGCAGCATAGCCTTTAATACTCTGCGCCAAATTCTGGGGCACCCTTAGTCAAGTGCCCATGGAAAGAAGTTCCTGGCTTTTGAAAGCAGTGTACGGTGGAACTTTTGTTCATTGTTTCCTAACAGCTCTGCAAGCAGAAACAGTGAAAAGGTGTCACTGTACCTGGTCCTAATTTTTACTGGTGATTTTGTGATTAACTATATAGATGTTGTGGAATCAAGGTGTCAGTTCACAGTGCATGCAGCACTCTGTGATTTGGAATGTGTGTGGTAGAATTGTTGCCTGCTGCAGCTCTTAGCTGCTTCAATTACCCTTCGTCTTACAGAGAGTACACTTAAGTGCATCACTTGGTTACTGGGAGCTAGCTGCTGTTTCACATCTGCATAGTGACAGCCTACCTGTTTTCAATTTAGTTGGCATTAATTTAAAAACAAAAGTCTGTTAAGGATAGCTCTTCTCAGAGCCAGTATTGGTAAGGAACTTTAAACATACTAGCTGAATTCTTTTCTGACAGAATTGTATTTATTCCCCTTCAGTGTTCAAATACAGGTTTCATTTACACTAGTGTGGTGCCTGGAAAAAGGAGAGGTCTCTTTCTGCACGTTCACAGAAAGGTAACTTGTTTCCTAATTAGATAATCTGATATGATTCAATTTCACAACGTTCCAGTGAAGAAAAGAGTATTGTTTAAGGCTACCCTATAATTCTCATGGCCACGGTGTTAGTGAAGAGGTCACTTTCTTTGATAGTACAATATAATACCATTGGTCTTTGTCACAGTAGTTTAATCTCTGAGGAGTTATTTTGGAAGCCCCATATACAGCAGGTGTTCCAACGATTTCCCTGGAATATAACAGAAGATCTTTCAGGACTTGGACCAGCCTTAATATCAAATAACTGCAGCAATACTCATTTATATTCATGGCCCTGACATGCATTCTTCTAGCTACACCCCCCCCCTTTATTCCAAATCCAGGGTAGGTACATTTCTTTTATTCAGTTCCCTCTGTACTAGTTTCACAGTTTAAAAAATAACTGTCACAGTGAGTTCTTGATATAGCTTTGCCTGTTCATAATGGTCACTGGAAATGTGCACTAAAAATGGGAGAAAAATCTTTCAGTTAAGCAAAATCTATGATACTTTGTAAGGTAGGATACATGCAGACTACACCAGTCAACACAGAGGCTGTGAGAATCATACTATGGCAGTACACTGATGTAAATGGTACTGTGTGACAAGGCTGTAAGAACCTGTTTCTGTGACAGAAACACCATGATGTCATTCAGAACAGAGGTACTGTCACAGGGTTGTAAATGTGGAAGTAAAGGAATAATAGTACAGAGGTCTTTGTTGGTGACCATAGCAGCTGTCAGTGACTGCAGTAGTCACATATCCACTGCAGTAATGACACCATTTCTGTTAGTATCACATTTATGTCCAGTGTGAGCCCAGTGGGCATCATTGCTTTTTAAAGTTGAAGTGAGATGATTTCCACTTTTACCTACAGTGCTGTACTGACCACAAGTTCACACTTGCAACTTAGAAGTTGTTATAGGAATTCAACCTTCTAAATCCAGAGTCTGATACATAGAACAACGCTGACGGTTATTAATGATAGATATTGAAGTGCCCACATCCAGCCTTACATTTTGCAGCAGTGTACAAGGGCAAGTCTTCCCATCTCTCTCCTTCCTATCTCAGGAAGGCAATATTGATTTCAGGATGGTCTTGGAAAACTTGTAAACCTCTTTTCATGTGTACCTGCAACAACCAGTTGCAATTAAGAGTTTTTTGTACCCAAGACACGGAGGACACTGATTCAGTCACACTATATCAGTAAGGCCTTATCACCAAAAAGATAGAGATACACCATTTGTGGAAGCCATGTCTAACTGTGTGCACTGCAGTGCCTTTTGAAATTTATGGAGCTTTACCCTGACAAAGTCATGTGATGATCTATTATTAGTGCCCCATCGACCTCCTTTGATGCCTCCTAGGTTTTGCCTGGGTAAGCTGTTAACGACATATACAACATTTTCACAGGCAGATTCCTTTGATGCATACTATTTTTTATTTGTTTGTTTTTGCCTTGCTAGTATACTAATATGTATTTTCTTTGGCATGTTTCTATGAGTGTTTGCCTTGATGGTTTCCTGTGATGTGTACTGAGTATTTGCCTAGGCATGTACCTTTATTGTGCACTGAATATTTGCCCCATCATGTTTCTCTGATGTACACTGATTATTTGACCTGGCATGTTCTTGTGATTTGTACAGAGTATTTGCCCCAGCATGTCCCTGGGATGAATATTTGGCCCAACATGTTTCTAGGATGTGTACCAAGTATTGTCACAAAATACATTATCTTGTGTGTGACAGGATGGTGAAGTCAGTTTCCAGATTCTGGTTTTCATTACTTTTTTTTAGGGGCAGAAGCTATGTTTGAGCTCATTTCTGAATGCATTACCCAAAATAAATGCAGTCTGCCTGAGAAGCTTAATACTTCAAATGCATAAATAATAGTGGAACGTCAATGACAGGTTTTGAATATTGCTCTTATATATGTAGCAGCTTGCTAAAATAACAGGATTTTATCAGCATGTATTTTCTGAAGGATATGAAATCTGAAACTCAAATGTCATTATTTAGTGACTAGAGCCCTCAACAATTCGCCAGAACATAATTTTTGTTACCTTATAAAAGGTAGTGCTGGCAATGAGCTATTCCTGTTTTGAGATCACTGACTGACCTGCCAACAGTCCCATAACAAAATAAAGTCTCCTTGCAACGTCTCAGAAAAAAGAAGTTCCCACACTACCAGAGGTGTTTTTAAGCACTTGGGAATGGGAAACAGACTCTGTGCGTCTAACATTACATTGTGGGGGGGCAAAAATTTGCATAAAAGCTATATATTTTTTTTTTTATGTAGCTTCAGGCTGACAACAGCTTGTTTTTCTTGACCAAGAGTTTTGTTGAAAAGGGATTAGGCTTTACTGTAAACAAAGGGAAAATAACAATATGCTGCATTGCTACTTTATTATTAGCATGATTGGAACATAGGGACAAAAAGTGAGAATATAATGCACATCTCCCATTATCAAGGTTGACTTTCTACATACTTTTATATTGCTTTTGCTTAAAACTGAGCTTGTGTCCTCCAGGCTGCCCTCATTTTTACATCATCATGAGAGCACTCAAGTCTGATATTAATTCTTATTGACGGTGGCTTTCCTATGAATATCTGGAATATGAATGATGTCTTTGAAAGAGTGAGGTTTTCCTACATTTATCAGACTGCCTTGTTGGAAACATTATTCAAAATGTTCCTCGTAGATGTCTGGGTCATTGTCAGCTTTGATACAGACTTCTTGTCTAAATTATATAAATAAATATATGTAAGAATGTCTCAATAGATGGTCATTGCTGCCGTCTGAGCTTTTTGGTGTCCACTAACTTAGAGAATGCAGATAATTTAGGAACTCATTCTTCATACAAAGGGTTAAGATGGGTCAGGTCACTTTATTGTAGGAATACAAAGTGTACTGACATTCACTTCCAAGGAACCAAAGATCTTTTGTAGGGACACCCCAGTAGGTCACATAACAAGCAAACCTTCCACTTTTCAGGTGCCATCACTCCACATTGGGCTTTGGCTGGGATTCTTAGATATTGGTGCAGTGGCATAACTTGTGCTGCACCAATGTACTCAGTTGTGCCTCTGCACCTTTTTGTGACTCATAGTAATGCACATTCACACCAGGACACCCACATAAACAAGTTATGTAAGAAGAAAACAAAATAATGCATATCGGAGATCTCATTCTACCTGCCTTAAGGTCATACAAACTAGTAAAGAGCTTAAGGGAACAGTCAGGAAGCTTACAGCTGAATATGAACTTAAAATAGTTAATGAAACCAAAAATAGCGACAGATTTTAACTATATCAGGAAGTTAAAAACTAGCATCCAGCAGTGTTCATAGCTAGTCCTCAATAATACTGCCCACTCTAATCAAGGAAGAAGGTAATACGCTAGATGACAAATTTATTCCACCCACAGCTATAGCTGTTCCACAGTCCTAGCAACCTCCTTTAATTACTATGGAATAAGTCTGCTTAGCACTCTGAAAGGCTGCTACCACCACCACCTCTTTCATGGGCTCTGATAACATTCCATGTTGCCTGATTATCAATACCAAATATGGCCTATCTG
The DNA here is from genome assembly GCF_019279795.1 of Protopterus annectens. Lineage (NCBI taxonomy): Eukaryota > Metazoa > Chordata > Ceratodontiformes > Protopteridae > Protopterus > Protopterus annectens. The sequence continues at coordinate 253,680,791 of NC_056750.1, read as the reverse complement.
AAGCCCTGCTAATCCTCATTATTCTGAGCCTCTCCACTGGTTACATTCCCAAAACTTTGAAAGCAGCCATTGTAATGCTTTTACACAAGGGTATCTCAAACTCAGATACTGTAGACCTTTATTGTCCTTAGTCTCATATGTAAAGCTGTAGAAGAGCATTGGTGAAAAATAATTCAAAGTTTCTACTGTCAATATGCTTTGGTTGACAACATAGATGGTGAACAGGTGTTCAATATCAACAGTCTGTGTGGTTGGGAATATGCCCTGTTCACAGGGACTGTGCTATCTCAGAGCGGTACAGCAGTTGGCATTGTCACCTTACAGCAGCAGTTTAAGTCTCAGCTGTGTGGAGTCTGCATGTCCGCCCTGCATTTACGTGGGTTTCCACCCACATTCCAAAGATATGTAGCTGGAGCATTTCTCCCCAGGTCTCTGCTGAAAATGGGCTCTGTCCCGGTTGGACTTTCCCAGTAAACAAATGTTAAATAAATTAGCAGGGAGTGTGAGGATGAAGCTCCCCACCTGGGAGAGTGCAAAGGGGGGGGGGGTTGTCCTCTGCAAAAAATGCTTTTAACTTTGCTTGCTCAGAGATTTATTCTCAGAGTACGTACAGAAGCTTGTGGACATGTTGTTGATGCTAATGTGTCAATGTCAACTTAGTACAGTTGATTTGGTTAACTATATCCTTCAAACATCTTATCTGAGATTTCATTAATCTAGATATTAAAAATATGCTGACCATGGGCTCTAATCAGTTCAGCTGTGTCAAAGACAGATCCTGTTTCCAGTTGATAGCAGTTACACATTATGTACAGCACATCTGGACAAGGCAAAGAGCTTTGACACTATTCCCCATGCAGGCATTAGTGACAGACTTGTAAATATGACTAACTCCTTATGTTCTACAATGGATATGTAACTAGTTGTTTGACAGAAGCCATGTGGTTTGTCACAGATGCCACTTCTGAAAACAAAAAGGTTACCAGTGTTATACCACAGTGGTCAGAGCTAGATCCTCCCCTATTTGGCATAGTTTTTTTCAGTCCTTCAGGGCAACATTCCTAAGTTATGTTTAACTTTGTAGATAACTGACAATTGCTCTAACATAGGTAAGACTATGTTAAAAAAAAAATCTATATGCTCAAGGGTCTTAAATATGAAAAAATGTACTATACTCATTTTGATAAAACATTTTTACATCATACCATAGAGGTAACTTACCTCTCCAGTCAGAGATGGTGTTAAGGGATCTGGGCAACCGTAGTGATAGTTTTTCATATTTTGAACATCATGTCTCCACAGTAGTTCAGAAAGGCTTCTGTCTGGCTCAAATAATTTCCAAAGGCATCTTGTGTAGAGCCAGGTTTACCCATCTCATCAGACTCATTATGGAATATATGCCCCTTTTGACATGTGTTTGACTCAGTCACATGGATAGATTGGATAATTTTCACTGTAATCAGTTATAGGCTCCTCAATAGGGATCTGTTCCCATCCTTTCAAGCCATGAAAGATGTGACCCCTCCTTGACCTAATATTCCTTCACAGAACAGATGCTTCCTCAAACACCTAGCTAAAGTAATTAAACCATCTTCAACCTATAAATAATACATATTAGCATAACAGGTTCATATTTCAATGTATCCCCCACCTCTGGAACAAAGTTGTACTATATATCAAGCAGAGTAGCACCTTCAAGCTAAACCTAGATAATTGGATGGGCTGACTCAAACTTTCCTCTGATCAGCCTTGTGTTGTCCTCCTTGAAGCTGGAGGGACCTTTTGAATATGATTTATTGGCTATGTTTATAATGGTCTGTAGACTGATTGCATAATACTTGTCAATTCCCTGATGATAAGATTATAGGTATGAAGTGTAATCACTCAGCTAAGCAGTTCTGCTGTGCACACAAGTGCCCTACCTGCCTGTAACAGTAAATATGGATGCTCACATACACACAGTTTGCACCCCATCATACCTCTATCCATGCATACAACTACATACATGCAATATGTACAGCTTGTACACCCACACATAACATACCAGTTACAGCTGTCAAAGTAGCTGGCATAAGCTGAGATTCAGTAGCTACTTTGACAGCTGTGAAGTAGTAGTCAAACTGCAGGGGGTGAGACAGTAGCAGAGATGAAAAACAAATGACAATGTAATAGTGAAAATAGGCGTAATGCAAAATGGATGACATATGAGCTGTGACATGTTGTGACATTTATGATACATCCTGAAGCAATATATGTGAAAAAGATGGCTGTTGTTACTTAGTTCTCAGCTGTATATCAAATTGTCATTTCATAAGCAAGAAAAAAATTCCATTGCAGCAGATAGTAAAGACAAACACAAGGCCTTCTACAGTTATGTGAAGAATCTCCACGGCAATACCCAGATTTGCTCCGAGATACTGCACAATAGCACCTCCTATACCAAGCCAACAGATATTGCCAATATACTGGCCGACAGATTCAGTGCCAACTTTACCCCCCCCCCCAAAGGACCAATCAACACCAGTAGATTGCCAGGCACCCAGTATTACTGCTGCACAGGTTAAAACAGCACTGTCCAAGGCCAAGAATACAGCTTCTATGGGACCTGACAATATCCCTGGCTGTTCTACATGAACTAAAGAGTGAACTGGCACCTCACCTGTGTGCCCTGTTCAATCACAGCCTCGCCTCAGGCTTTGTCTCTACCTAATGGCGCACTGCTATAGTCATCCCTCTCCACAAAGGAGGAGTGACTACAGACTCATTAGCCTAACAAGTCTGATATGCAAAGCTATAGAACACATCATCACTGACCTAATAAACCAGGATATAGGGAATCTCCAAACTCTAGATCCCACACAGTTTGATTTTCTGAAGGGTACATCATGCCTGCTCAACTTGGTTGACTTTTTTGTCAGTCACCAGCGCTGTGGTTGAAGGCAAGGTGGTTCATACAGCCTACCTTTATCTGGCCAAGGCCTTTGATACTATTCCCCACTCAGGAATCATAGAAAAACTCACTAAGATAGGCATCAACCCCTAATATCACTAGGTGGGTTGCAAACTGGCTCACAGTGTGGAAGTAGCTAACTGCAAGTCATGAGTGGTGTCCCACATGGATCGGTCCTGGCTCCTCTCCTGTTTGGTTTCTACTTCTCAGAAGTCTATGCCAACACAAAGGGACTCTGGCTAACAAACTTCACAGACGATTGCAAGTTGGGAGCCGTTATTAACTCCCCAAGTGATGTTGACATCCTAGAGAAAGGCCTCACTGAGACCGACTGGTGTCAGAACCATGGCTTTAAGCTCAATGCCAAAAAATGTGAAATCATCCCCTTTCGGAAAAACCCAGTTCCCATGAATCCCCTGAATCGATGGTAGTCTACTGAACACAGAAGGCATTCTAAGAGATCGGGGAACACAGGTTGACAGCTACCTCTGTTTTTGCCCGCCACATTGCCACTGTGGTCAGAAAGTCCTTCTGTGGCACATCTCATTACTAAGGGTTTTGCATCCAGGAAGAAAGAGGTCATTGTCTTCCTCTACTATTCCCTCATTAGGCCAATCAGACTACAATGCCCCTTTTAGCATGTACCTCACTAGACACCTGCAACAACTGGAGAGACTGCAAAAGTACCTCACAAAGAGCATCCTAGGCCTTAAACACATGTCCTATATGGACAGACTAAAAAAACTCCAAGTATTCTCTGTCTCATATCGCCTACTTAGAGGCAATCTCTGCTTGACTTACAAAGCCATGTATGACCCAGCTCTGTTAGAAATGCTACATCTAAAGAAATCCCAATCCCTCCGCACCACACGCTCCAGAGACTTCAACCTCATTACCACAATCAACAGAATGTGCTGGAGGGACAAGTTTATAACCCAGAGACTGCCCATGCTATGGAATAGACTTCCCATACACGTCAAACAGAACACCTCACTGGCACTCTTCAAGAGAAATCTTGATGAGTGGATGGGAAATAGAAAATTCACCCCGGGGATCACTCAAATGGCTCTACTCGACAGAGGCACTGGGGACTAAGGTCGGGTGGCACTATGCTAGGGTAATCCTATGGGCTAGGCTTGTAAAGGCTCCAGGGCCATTAGCCTAGTACACACCTATGACCCTATAATACAGAATAGGTAAATGTGAAACAGTACTGAGATACAGGGAAATTCATGACATAGTGGGGGTTCCATACACGTATATACAGGCACAGAGAAATATACACATGCATACTCGATTCATTCATACCAGCCTCAGGTCACAATGGGCAGTGGTCATCCACCACACACACACTTACAAAAAACATTCATGTGCACTCACACTCCCTGCACCCACATGCACAAGCAAAAGGCCATACATACAATACCTGGCCTGATAATCTGTGCAGTGTAAGGCTGTCCTGCACTGCTTGAATTCAGGAACGTGACAGATATATACATCCCCTTGCCACCCTTGGACTCTGCACTGGAATTTCTGAAATTCATTCAGTACATTCATTGCCTGTTGAGAACATAGCAATAGATGCTGGGCATAAACCTGGTACTAAGAACCCACACCTATAAGTTCTTTGAGCTGTTGGCTTTTTTATTTATCATTTCATAAACAAGAAAAACCTTTCCATCTGCCCTTCCACTGGCTTTGTTTGCATCGTCAGATGCGGTCTTCTTTTAAAATAGCTCAAGCTTCACAGTCGTACTAACAGTCTGCTCAGAGTTGCATGGAAGCTCTGCCTGACCTAGTCAGTTCTCCATGTCATTTTAAATTCCATGTTGTCCTCCACTACTTGCTTGTCGGGCGCCTTAAGTGCCATCACTAGGATGAGGGGAGTGCTAAGCAACTGACAGTTCTTTCAGTCTTACAGACGGGGTAAGGTAGTCTTCACCTTTTGCATGTCTTGGGGCTATTGCCATCACTGTTGTGATCTGGCTGAACCATGTTAAGGCCCTACCCTTCACGGTCCTTTCTTAATAATGTCAGGGGCCAACAGACTGCTATACACAAATACATGAAAAACTGTCTGATTCTATCCATTGAAAATATGATTTTTAGTGAGCTCTTGACCTAAGAAATTCTTGGCACTTTTCTTTCTGCCCAGGAAGATGCATCCCTCCCCAGCCTAGATAGGTGCCCAGTCTCATCCAGGAAAATTAAAAGGTTATTTATTGTAATCCTTGATCATTTTAAACAGTCCATCATTTAGTCTTTTGCCATCCTAGTGGAACCTACACTCCCATGTGTTTCGTGTCATTAGAAGTTGCAGCTGAAGATGGTCCACCTTACCCAACCTGAAGAGCAGTCTTTTGATGACATTAATATTCAGATTTATAATTTGATGCTGGATAAGTTCACCTAAACTAAAGTAGTAACTAACTGCTCCCAGGACTGATTGTAATGCTTAAGATCCAGAGCCAAGGGACATACCTGTGTATAAATAAACTTGACTGTGTTTTATTTGCTTTATAAGTGATGGATCTCCCTGCCTTTGTAGCTATACCAACCTTGTCTGCCATTGAAATGTCCATTTCCTCTCTCTCTCTCTCTGTGACAGCCATCATGCCACTCTGAATAGTTCTGAGGATCCTTCACAGGTCTGAGCTTTTCCTCACAGGTGCTGATCTTTATCATCATAACAGCAATTTAAAGAGTACCATTTTCCTTCTGCTGGTTGGTATGGCATGCAGTGGCATATAATGCCTTATGTCCTTCTCCTTAGAGCTTTTCTCTTTCATTTAACAACAGATTCCCTTGGTCACATCTCTGCTAGAAGTCCATCCACATTGAGCACATCCACAAAACTCAGCCCTAGGAAAGAAAAGCAGTTTTGAAAAGTTTAATCCTTTCCTGCAGAATTCAGTCCTCCACTTGTGTGTGTGCTGCTATGGCTGGGTTTTGGCAACCAGCTGCTCTACCAGCACCATGTATGATGACCTCCCTGAGGTATCCATTCACCAGAATCCTAGTTCCACAAGTGAAGACTGCCTCCAGCAACCTTTTTTTTTTTTTTTACGGGCATGCCTAGAAGCAGAGCATTTATTATGGGATAGGAAGTATTTGCACAGAGTCTTGGTGTCATCTTTAAACTGCTGTACTAGTTTTAAGACCATGTTTTGCACTTCTTTTTCTTGATAATAGTATTTATGTATATCTGTATGCAGTGTTACCTTATTTCTACTTTGCCTTATCTTTAAAAATGTATTATCCTGCATATGCCTGTTTTTAAACATTTTCAATAAATTCCTATTTGAATAAGTAAACTAGGCTTCAAGTTTGACTATTTCCTTATTTTGCAGACATAGGAGTGGAGGTTCTTTGAGTTTATAAATGCTAATGGGATGGTACAACTTGTATACAGGATTTTCTCCCAGTAATATATTAGTTGTAATGTCCTTGTAACTGCCTGTTTGGTAGCAGTGTTCAGTCTTGTGCTGGTATGCCTTTCTCTCAGCTTCCAGTCTTGTGGTAATTCTACCAGTGTACTAAAGACACTACCTGTACAAAAGTGGTCTAATGCAGTTAGAAAAAAAACTCAGCCCTAGGCTGTAATACCCTTGTTAGAATTCTTTTATGTCTTTACCAAATCTGCAGACTTGCAAGATCCTGCCCCAGAAGAGGCAATTAAATTAAGAGTCCCCATGGAAGACATTTATAGGACCCTGCAGTAGATCCAGCCTCTCTCCTGCTTTCTTTCCTTTGTCATAGTGCTAGAAGAAAACAGACACTGCTTCAGCTTTGCTAAACGATAAAGAATCCAAGGAAGGTGAGAAGCTCGTTAAAAATCTGATAAGTCATTCTTCTAACCCAGCTGTCACAACTGTTAATTGCAATATCAAGATTTCATCTTGGAGAACATACAGAAGACCACTGAGACATTCTGATATTGGTTCCCACTAGTAACAGGGCTGGCACTTATAACTAAATGTGTGCATAGAATGCTGTGGATTTGATCATGATTGCTTTTCTTTCAGGTTCTCTGAATTTCTATTTTGCTGGGATCCAGTCAGTGGCTTTCATAGGAACCATCCCATCTCAAGAACATTTGGATGGAGTTTTTAAATACCACATTAAATCATGACATACTCTTTGCACCAAAGGTTGAAGAAGCCCTTTTTGAATTAGAGAATAAAAGTAAAACTACAACGGCTATAAAGTGGGCATTTCTCACTACTGTTTTTCAGTATATCAGGAACTTGCCACGTACTAAAAGATTAATTAAGATGAAGGAACAATTTCAGCTCAGGTCCTAGTAACGTTCAAGCTGGTAGAAATAAATTCTGTTTTCCCTTCCCTGTGCAAATGCAAATCTATCTGATGGGAGGATTCTTCACATTATATCAGAAGTTGTCAGTAGATTTTGGATTAATGGATTCTTCATCTCACGTATTTTCCCAAACTCTTGTTCTGGGACCAGTTCCTAGAACCTAGCTCACATGTTAGGACCTAGAATTGGAGCTACCATTATATCTAGTGAGAAAGAAGGCAATACAAACCTGACACGTAAATGTGGGATTACAAAGCATTAATTATATTTGTGAAACATGATCGAGCAAGAAAACCTGGAAATATTGGACTTTTTTAAACTTGTAAGGGACTCTAAAGCACATGACCTAATTCATGCCATTAATGTTTGGAAGAACATTTAGGGAAGAGGAATGAGAGAGTTTAAGCAAAATACATTTTGTTCTAAACAGTAGTATTTTTATAATGCATGATATAATATGCATACTATAAAGTAAAGATGTGATATCAGTCTCGCCTTTTTTCTCACATATGGGTCTGATCCGATCCGTCTCTGCTAATGTAAAAGCTCATGGCCTCCAACTAGGCTCTTAGGCATTCTACCCTTTCCAGAATGCACCTCCCCATTACCTCAGATCGCGTTTGCTGGAGATGTGGTCCTTTCACTAGCTCTGAGTTTAGTGAGAATGTTTTGCTGTGTATTTTTACATATATATCTTAAAATATTATAGTGTTTAACTTTGGTTAGCTAGTAGTAGTTTACTCTTGTAAAAGTTAGTAGTTTATACCCTTCCTTTCCTTCTAACTACACACATATGTATATGTATATATATATATATATATGTATATATATATATATATAGATATATATATAGGTGTGTGTATATATATATATATATATATATATATATATATATATATTTTTTTTTGCAGTCTTCTTCCCCTTCTATCTCTTTTTATATAAATATGTGGGTCTACTTCATTTCATTGAAAACTCATTTCACTGAAACTCAGCTGCCTAAGCACAATTCACTGAAAACTCAGGTGACAAACTCATTTCGTCGTCCCCTCCCCCTTTACTATATATACTGACTCCAGGATCGCACTACAGTTGGTAACAGGACATATTACCTTTCAGCGAAATGTGTTTCAGTCAATAAGTTTTCAGTGAAGTGAGCTTTGAGAGAATTGTGCTTAGGCAGCTGAGTTTCAGTGAAATGAGTTTTCAATGAAATGAAGTAGACCCAAATATATACATATATAGAAGAGTTTGTTGCTAGTTTAGTCTACCTTGTGTGTATTTCAGAGTCCATTGTTCTTATTAGGATCTGGCATTTACAGTTTTCTTCAAATTTTATAGTTGTTTTTGGTGTGTTACTTGTTTATTCAATATGTTTCAGAAAGTTAAGGGAGATAAACACAGGTTTCACCGTGGAAAGAGAATGCTCCTTAGCGATTCTCCCACATTACGTGTTTACTGTTTGTGGCCACTTCATCTGCAGGAGTCCTGCAGTACTTGTCACGCTTTTAACATGAGAGCCTTATTAGAAAGGTGTAACAAACTGATGCTTAAAGGCTTGATTTAAAGCCCCTTCGATGAAGCTATTTCTGGTGTCAAGGAGTCCTCTAAATCTGGTTGTACTTCCTCTTCTTCCACTCAGAAATTGGAAAAATTGAAGAAAAGACCTCCGGTACCAATCAACATTTCGAAGCAGATACAAAAAAAATAAACAAAGTTATCTGCTCTGATGGCACTTTCAGAGCAGTCAGCTGGTGGATCCAAGGGAACTTTGGAGCAGTCTAAGTTATCGACTCCAATTCCCTCAGCTAGGATTATGGGTAACTATTCGAAACAGACCCCCATCATTAGAAAGAATATCCTGTCGGCTCCCATCTCCGATTCTTCAGAGATCACCTTCCCAATCCACCCATTTGACCAGGAGTCTTTCAGATGAATATGTGGACACCAGTCCTTGCCAAATTACTGCTGGATCAGACCCCAGGGGCTTTGGATCCAACTAATTCACTCCTGCCTTCTACTAAGTTTAACCTCCTGATATTAAGTGAGAACCTGGCAAAATTTCAAGCCCCCATAAACCCTGAGAACACTTCTGCCTATGCAGAACTGTTCACAGAATCCCTATATAAGCATGTTAATAGCTGCATAGAGGCAGCTGTACGCACCAGGAAGAAGTACAGAACTAACTCAACAAACAAGCCACACTGGTGGAATCACAAAATCATTTGGCTGTATAACAGGAGGAAGAAAATCATGGCAAAAATTAGAAGGTGCAGAACCCAGCAGGATAAAAGCACTCTCATCAAACTCCTCAGAGCACAATTAAAGTCTACCAAAGCCACATTTAAGGTAAGTTTGGCCTCCCAGGCCAAGGACAACTACAAAGAATTCTTAAGCTATATCCACAACCTCAAAGGCAATACACAATTGTGTGCAGAGCTCATTGAAAATGGAGCCACCTATACTGTGCCAGAAGATATAGCAAACTTCCTGGCTCTAACTTTACCCCTCTCTCCCCCTTAACCTTTCCTCAGGAAATATCATCAAATGCAACTCCCCCTACTATCACTAGGGAACAGGTCCTTAATGCTCTCTCTAAGACCAAGAACACTGCAACATTGGGCCACAGACAATATCCCAAAACGCCTTCTTAATAGCATGAAATATGACCTATCAGGGCCTCTGGAATTACTATTTAACTGTAGCCTCCAAACAGGCTTCATGCCTCAAGAATGGAGAAAGGTAACAGTCTTTTCTCTGCACAAAGGTGGGCTATCTACAGACCCATAGGTTTCACTAGTCTTGCATGTAAAGCCATGGAAAGAATTATCATGGAGATGGTTAACAGAGATACAGTAAACCTCCAGACACTGGACCCAACCCAGATTGGTTTCGTCAAGGGCAGATCATGTCTACTCTACCTGGTGGACTTCTTTGAGAAGGTCACCAAAGCAATTGATGAGGGCAAAGTCACACTGCCTTCCTTGACCTGGCCAAGGCATTTGACACAATACCCACTTGGGTATAGTTGACAAACCTAGGGGGGTTAGGTACAAACCCGTATGTCACCAGGTGGATAATCAACTGGCTCATAGACAGAACCCAGGAAGTTAGAATTGGGGAGTCCACCTTTAGAGAGAGTCCCTCAGGGATCAGTCCTTGGACTGCTCCTTTTTGGCATTTACTTCTCAGACATCAAGGCCAATGTCAGTGGTCTCTGGCTGACTACATTTACAGATGATTGCAAATTAGGAGCTGTCACTGAATCTCACACTGACACAAATGTTCTCCAGGAGGGGCTAACACACACAAACAACTGGTGTTAGAGCCATGGGCTAAAACTGAATGCCAAGAAATGCATAATAGTATCCTTTGGGAAGTCATCCATCCCTGGTAATTACTGTACTGACAACACACCCATTAGAGCTGACACAATAGTCAGGGACTTAGGGACGCACATAGATAGTAATCTAGACTTTGATCATCACATGTCTACAGTGGGGAGGAATTCATTCTATGTTGTGCAACTTATAAAACAAAGGTATGGCATCCAAGGCCAAGGAAGTCATTGTTCCACTGTATTTGGGATTCATCAGACCTATCATTGAGTACAATGCTCCCTTTGGTATACACCTAACCAGGCATATCCAACAATTGGAACGTCCTGAGAGGTTCCTCACTAAAAGAATACAGGGCATAAGTAAAATGTCCTATGCGGACCGCCTCAAGGCCCTATCTCTGCATTCTTTTTCCTACAGGCTTTTGAGGGGATATCCAGGCCCCACTCTGATGAACCTCCTGCATAGCCACAAAACAAACAGCACCAGAATTACCCATTCTAAACTTAAACCCTGCCTGTTATATAAATAGGACCTGCTGGAGAGAGGTATGTATCCCAGACTACCCCGTCTATGGAGCAGGCTCCCCATGTGAAGCAGAGTTCCTCCCTAACCCAACTCGAGTGCAACTTGGACAATTGGATGGGAAACTGGAAATTCATCCCTGGTTTGGCACCTATGTCTCTAATTGACAGAGGTAACCTGTAAGTGGTTCATCTCCCAGGCCCATGCTTACACTTATCAAGGGTATCAGAACTTGTCAGACTAGTGGGATGCATGGCTAGGCTTCCTCTGACCCATGTCTTAAGCTCGAAGCAGGGAGATCTGAAAGTCCAGGTTGAGATTTTGTCAGATCAGGGAACATTCCTTCTTCTGATCAGACCTTGGCTCTGAGTTCCTCTGCCCTCTCGGAGCAGGAGGAATCTGGGAGCTGTAGCTCATTGCCCGGACCCAGGGGCAGGGATCCAGCTTCCTTTTTTTGGATTGGATCCTGCCTCTAGGAGCCTCGGTGCAGATGAGCTCAGCTCCTACCTTGGCCTCAGATCTTCCCTCCTTGGATTGCAGGGGACCCTCGGCTCTGAGGGGTTTTCCCTCAGCTCTGGAGGGTTCCTTGGATAGGGGGTGGGGAGAGCTTTGATTGCTTCTCAGTCAGGGTCCAATCTTCCTAGGATCTCCCTTCCTCTCCCCGTGCATTTTGCCTCCAACCTACCCATTCCACAAGGACCATGGGATACCAAGCCTCAGGATGTCCTTAGGGAGACTCATCTCTTCTAAAACTTCTCCAGATTATCCCACTGAGAAGTCCCTGGGAAGAGAACCTGCAAGAGGAAGCATTTAGACTCCCCAGAGGAATCTGTCACCAGAGATACTGACCTCGATGCGGCCCCCTGAGGATGTCTCTTTTGGAGACATCCTAAAAATGTTGAAACTACACATGACACTAACCCATTAACCAGATGTGAACAAGAAGGTAAAATCTTGTCTGGCATAGGAGTATATTTTTCCACTCCAACCAGACATTATCCCAAAGGTCAAAAGGGTAGCGGAAAAATATGGTTCCGAAAATTTCAGTCTTTCCAGGACACACAGGATGAAAGTTCCCCCCAGAGGCAGAGGAGGGAACAATAATGGAATACACCTCCCTCTTGGCAGGGGAGGTCCACTGAATCAGGGCTCTAAAGATTCCTTCTTTGCAAGGCCTTTCAGCACTCCTGAATGGAGGCCTGATTGCTCACCTCTGGAGACAATCAGGGTCAGCTGTCTCTGCACCCAGAAGCCTGGCTACACATTACAAATGACAAATGGGTGTATCAAATAATATCCAGAGGTTATTTCATCCCCTTTGCCCATTCCTTCCCTCAACACTTAAGAATTCCAGACATGCCACCCAGTCAGAGGGATCAAGCAACTACAGAAGTACAAAAGTTGCTAGACAAGAGTCATCATAGAAGGCCACTCAGACCAATGAGGATTTGGAACTTACTCAAGATTCTTTTTGGTGCCAAAGAAAATGGGGACTGGAGACCTATCCTGGATCTCAGCAGTCTAAACAAATTGATCAAAAAGAGCAAGTTCTGAAGGGTCACTCTACAGTCAATTCTTCCCTTTCTAGGAAAATATGACTGGATGTGCTCGATAGATCTTCAAGATGCGTACTACCATATAAAAATGGACAGCTGCTCAAGAAGGCATCTGTGCTTCCAGCTAAGAACCAGTCATTACCAGTTTTGAGCCCTGCCCTTTGGTCTCACTACAGCCCCCAGAGTGTTCACCTAATGCATGGCAGTGGTTGCGGCTTACTTGAGACGTCAAGGATTCAGAGTGTTTCCATACCTAGACGACTGGCTCCTAACCGCTATGACCAGGCATCAACTCTTAAGGGCAAGAGAAGCTGCCATAAATCTTTGCTCTCATCTGGCAATCACCTTAAATTTCGAGAAATCTGCTCTAAAACCCTCCGAGAGTCTCAATTTCAAAGGAGTGCATTTAGATGCAAGAACAATGACAGTGACACTTTCATCCGACAGAATTACTTCATTAAGAAATCAGTTCAAGGTTCTTATTCGCATGAAAAGTGCATCTGCAAAATTAGTACTTCAAGTCTTGGGGACAATGGGAGCTTTGATAGTACTGGTACCTCTAGCCCACTTTCATATGCAAATCCTGCAATGTTTGTCATCTACCCAGTGGTCCTTTCTAGATCTTCCAATGTCTCACAAGAGTTTGATAACCAATGTATGCAGGAAAGATCTTCATTGGTGGACTTATTCCAATCAGGACAGTCAAGGTTGTCCATTTATGACCAGTCAGTCCCAGGCCACAGTGATAACAGATGCCTCCCAGATGGGGTGAGGGGGCATTATCTGGGAAGGACAATCCAAGGCATCTGCACCCCCCCCCTCCCCACAAGGCTCACGTGCATATAAATGTTCTAGAGATGAGAGCGGTGCTTCTAGCACTGCAAGCCTTTCAAAATACTCTTCCTCTGGGAAAAGTAGCAGACCAGTCAGATAACATGTTGGTGGTCTGGTACATCAACAAACAGGGAGGAACCAGATCTTACCCCCTTTGTCTGGAAGCCCTCCTGGTTTGGCAATGGGCGATATTTTCCAACTACTTTCTGATAGCAACGCATATTCTGAGGAAATCTAACGTGATATGATAGCAGACAAACTCAGCAGGGCAATTCTGATGCCTCACAAATGATGTCCCTCAAACAAGAAGTTGCAGAAAAATGGGGTCAGCCTTGCTGTAACCTATTTTCGTCACCCATGAACAAATGCAGCAGCTACTTTAACCTAATCCCCCTTCAAGGGGAGTTGCAGAGGGATGTACTGACACAGGATTGGCCTCCGGGACTTCTATATGCTTATCCTCCAATCCCCTTCATTTCCAAAGTATTACAGAAAGCAGGTATGTTTGAGAACAATCATCCTCATTGCCCCTGACAGATTTGTTTTCTCTTTCTGTGGCCTCATATTCAGGAAGAACCATGGATTCTGGACCCAGTCTCAGACCTACTTTCACATCCACAAGGGATGGTTCTTCCAGACTTGAAAAATCTAAAATTGACAGCATGACTGCTCTGATTCCAATGATAGCCAGGCACCTGCCCCTATCTTCTCCAGCGGGGCACATTTTGCTCTCTTCACATAAAACATCCACACAAAAACTTTACAGAAGCAAGTGGAGGAGGTTTGTTGTGTGGGCCATGGAAAATAATGTTGATATTACTGCTCCACTTCACTTCATTCTGGCTTTTCTAGCCAAACTTTGTAACAAAGGTGCTATTGCAGCTACTATTAAAGTTCAATTAGCTGCAATTTCTAATTATCATCCAGGAGAGAATGGTTTTCCTATTATGTCCCATAAGCTTTGCAAGACCTTTTTAAAAGGACATTTGCAAAAAGCCCTTCCCTCCCTTGGGATTTGAATTTTGGACTGACTCATTTGGTTCATTCCCTGTTCGAGGCTTCTGCAACTTGTGATTTAAAATTGTTGACTTGGAAAACAATGTTGCTGGTATCTATTATTTCAGCAAGAAAGGTATGTGAATTACAAGTGGTGCTGCTGCGGTAGCATTGTCACCTCACAGTAAGACGTTGTCCTGTTCGATTCTCAGCTAGAGCATCTTCTGTGTGGAGACATGCCTGAATGGGCGTAGCTTCATTGAAGGTTGAGCGTCAGGGCCGGCAACTCGGCATGTAAAAATCTACTGCCAATCATTAGCGGACTGAAGTTCTGCTGTAGCGACCCCTAACCGGGAAAAGCCGAAAGACACGTCATCTATAAAGCCACCCTATTTGCCATTTCATAAGACAGTTTCATTACAATCTAACCCTTCCTTTCTGCCTAAAGTAATCTCTGAGACTAATCTTAATGTCCATTAAACTCCCAGTTTTTCTCTGAATTTCCAAAACAAGGGACAATATCTCTTACACTTATTACATGTTCATAGACAGTTGCATTTTTATCTACACAGAATGAAGGATTTCAGAAAAACAGCTCAGTTGTGCATTTCCTTTTTTGAAACAAGAAAAAGTTTGCCAGTTTCCAAAGTTACCTTGTCTAAATGGCTTTCCGATTGTATCACTTTTATTTATAAATCCAAAAATAAACAATTGCTTAATCCTGTCAAAGCACATTCTACCAGAGTGGTGGCGGCTACTTCAGCCTTTCTGGACAGAGAATGTTTAGACAATATGTGGGCAGCAGCCACATGGTCAACCCTCCATACTTTGATTACTCATTACAAAGTGGATTTGTCCTCCAGGGGTAGAGCTTCTTTTCGATCAATGGTTCTGAAGAATATTCTCCCATGAGCCAACAAAGATTCAGGTTGCCAGGGACACTGTCCCATATGTGAGAATAAAGGCGAGATTGAGAACACACAAAGAAGTTATGTACTTACCATAACATTTCATGTGTGTTGTATCAATCTCCACCTTTATTCTCACAACCCTCCCACCAGCCCCCCTCCCTAGACGCCTGGGAGAAACGTGTTACAAAATGAGACCTTCAGGGACTTCTTGTTATTTGAAATGTTTCTTTAAGTACATTGAATAGTATTACTTCTGTCTTCCTTTACATAACCACTGCCTACTTTACTGGGCAAACAAAATCTGAGGTAATGGGGAAGTGCATTCTGGGAAGGATAGAATGCCTAAGAGCTTAGTTGTAGGCCATCAACTTTTGCATTAGGCCAAAGACAGATCCAATGGATCGGATCTGACCTATATGTGAAAATTAAGGCAGAGATGGACAACACACATGGAACATTTTGGTAAGTACATAACTTCTTTTTTCTTGGTTATTTCCGAGTGTAATGGGGGTGCTAAAGTAAACAGGTGCCCCTATTTTTTTTCTTTCTTTTCCCTTGTTCAGTTTTAGGAAATTCAGGCACTGCAACATACAAAATAAGAAATGTCTGGTCAAAAGAGCATAATACAAGATAAATTGATGTGCTTTTTTCACTCTTGCATAGGGGAATGACTGGATTAAGGCCCATGGCTTGATCTAGTACAAGCTTTAAGAGAAAGCAAATAAAAAAGAACATTGAATATAATATAAAGTTGAGTGTTTGTAGAATCAACTCTGTATTTGGTTTTCATGTCTCCATGCAGACAATCTGATAAAGAGCAATAAAAACAGATACTTCTTTCTTTCAATGGCTAGGAGGTAATGTGTTCTGAAAGCATTCAAGCATTTTCCCAATCTGGGAGAGTAATAAAGGATAAGATAAAACAGACAGTACTTAGTAAAAGCACAGGCTGTACACCATGCATCTTAGCATGGATAACTTTCCTTTTAGGTTAATCCAAGTCTCATACAATTGCTCTTACTAGAAGGATAAAAGTTCAATATTTGAAGATGTACATGTGTGTGTGTGTTCGTATTAAGGTAATGGGTTTCAGGGTGTATTGGGGATGTATTTTTTAGTTTGATGGCTTTCAATAAAACAAAAAATTTGTAAGATCTGGCATAGGCTCAAGTGCATATGATAAGAAACAATTGTATAAAAGATCAACCTGACAAACATTAATGTATGCATGTAACAAAAGCCGTTAAACTAAAAAAAGGTGGTAATAACTTTTAACATGACACTTTCTATATTATCTTTAAATGTAAATGGTCTAACAGATATACATATAAAAATACAGAGTAGTGAACTATTTTAGAAATTTAGAGTGCAAATAGCTATGCTACAGGAGACACATTTGGAAAGAACTGAACATGTGAATGTGATGAACAGTTTTCAGGACAGTTATTCAGCAGAATACTTGGGACAAAGGAAAAGAGGAGTACTTATATTAATTGCAAGAGGAGGTCCAATAGTGATAAAAGGGGATAAAAAAGATAACGGTAGATTTGTGAAGGGACTACTGGCATGTATTTATATTCCACCTAAAACTGCTATAATGGAGCTTAAGAAAATTCTGGGAGAAATTATCAGCTTTCAGTATGGAATACTAATACGCAAGGACTGGAATTTGATTTGCAGCAGTGAAGATTTATCGGGGGGCAAACAGGAAAATATAACAAAGGAGGGTATATTCTTGAAAAAATTATGGAAATATTTGGCATGGAAGATGTCAATTTGGTAGTAGGAATTCAGAGTGAATTTATGCATTATTCCCCAAGATACACAAACTGGGCTAGGCTAGACAGAACTCAGAACTTAATATTTCACAGGAATAAGTGCATTTAATTGAAAATGTTCTCATTTAAAACGCATAAATCAACCTACAGCTACTGTTCATAAAAACCTCGTTAAAAGACATTTAATTGAAAATGTTGATATGCATCCAACAATTATTTTAGATCACATGCCAATAATAACAAATAAAAATGCAGGCTAGTGAAATAAAAATGAGACACTGGCACTTTCCCACCTGTCTGTTGAAAAGAGAGGAATTTAAGGAACTGATAGTGGAAATTATTCTGCAGTTATTAGATAAGATATACATTCCTTCTAAAAATACAGCCAGGGAGTGGGATAAAATGAATGTGGAGTTTAAAAATAGGGTGGAAATAAAAGAAAGAGTGATATGGTTAAGAAGTAACAATAATTATTTAGAGGGCCTAACAAAGGTTAAAGTATTGCAGAATAGGGGAATCTCACAGAACAAGAAGAGCAATTGCAGAATGCTAAACAGAATATGAGGGATTACCCTGATAATATTCATGAGTTTACAAAGATTGCTGTTAAGCAACTGTTTTTGATAAATCCATAGTACAAAACTTCCAGCACAATGACTCAGGCAACAGAAAGTAGAAAGGGTTGTCACCAAGCTTAGGGAGTTTATAAGAAGGAAGATAACAAGAGATCCTGTACAGCTACTAAAATAATTCAGAAATTTTATGAAAGTCTGTATAAAGCAGAGAAATATGGAAATGAAAAAGTAACAATGGAAATTTTATAGAAGAATTAAATATGCCAAGGTTAGGAGTAAACAAGGCTCAATTACAAAAAAGATAGGAGAAGATGAGATAAAATGGTGATGTATAATCAATCTGCTGGAAAGTCCCCAGGAACAAATGGTATTTCTGTGGAAGTTTGGAAGTTAGGAGGGAAAAACTGATAAATATCTGGAAGGTTTTGTTTAACAGTATTTTAAGAGGAGGAGAAGCACCAACATCCTGGATGAAAGCAGTGGTAGCTGTAGTAAGACCCATCAGATCCAGCTTCATATAGGCACATTTCAGTTCCAAACCATGATTATAAAGTGTTAGGTCTATAATGGCTAACAAATGGGAATGGTGATGCCAAAATTGATAGCTATGAATCAGTGTGGTTTTGTGGAGTGGAGGCAAACATTTGACAATATTAACAGAACACTAATAATCCAGAGGGAAACAGAATGTGAGAAAATGCCAACGTTGGTGGACCCTGATGCAGAGAAAACATTTGACAGAGTAAGCTGGGAGTTTGAGTAGGGCAATGAAAACATTGACATTCCATGATAAAATTATAATGTTGATTAGGAAGATATATGAAGGATTGGCGGCTAAAATTAAAGTGGATGGGTTCCTCTCTGATAATTTCTGTTTGAGCTGTGGAACCAGGCAGGAGTGTCCTCTTTTCCCCTTTATTTGCATTATATTTAGAACCACTGGCAAAGAAAATAAGGGAATCAGAAATTGAAGGAAATAATTAGTATGGTAATGAGTGTTGGGCTACCAACTTGGCACCCTAAAATTCACTGCCAATCATTAGCGGACCAGAGTTCCACTGTGGAGACCCCCTAACCAGGAAAAGCCAAAATAATTGGTATGGTAATCAGGAAAAGCTGGCTCTCTATTTACAGATGATATTTTATACCCGATAAAACCAGAACAGTACATTTCAGTGTTGTGGAACTTTTTGATTTCCCCTTTGATATTTGGATTATATTCAGAACCATTGGCAAAGAAAATAAGAGAATCAGAAATTTAAGGATATAATTGGTATGGTAATCTGGAAACGCTGGCTCTCTATTTTTAGACATTTTATACCAAAAAAGTCCATTTCAGTGTTGTGGAACATTTTGATACAGTTTGATATCTTTTTGGGATACAAAATTAATGAGGCTAAAACAAGGCAATAGCTGTAAATTATATGCCCACACATGAATTGGTTAAACAATATCCATATTATGGGGCCATGATAAAATGAAGCACTTAGGAGTATGGATTAAAAAAGAATCTGTTGTGGCAGCTAAGGATATATGGGAAGAAACTAAAAAGATAATACAAAAACTGAGAAGTTGGAAGCTCTGTTTTATGGATCTGGATAGCAAGATGCAAGCAGTTGAAATGTTTTTAATCCCTATAGTTTTATACTCAGGTCGGGCATACTTTTATCAACCAGAGGAAAAGTGGATAACAATTAAACAGCTGAAGGATTTTATCTGGGAGGAGAAGACTGCAAGAGTCAAGTGGGATGAGTTGATCCTTCCAATAGAACAAGGTGGCTTGTAATTACCTGGATTTGAAGGCATATTTCGACCTACACAGTTAAGACATCTTTAGCTAGAGCACAAGCATAAGCCTGTAATTCAAAATGGAAAGGGATGATGATGAAAAGGGCGAAGCTCAAGAAATGAGAGAGTGGGATTTTGGATACAGATCCTTAAGGAGATTAAGAATAACCATACAGAATATTATATTCATAAAGTAGCAGAAACTATTCTAAAAACTATGCTAACTTGAGAATGGAGAAAGGAATTTCTGCCCATATGGATGACTGCATTTAGGGATACAAACAATAGGCAAGAAGGAGTTGGAATTTATTGGAGAAAACTGGCAAAAGAACCAATGTATTGGGAACAAATAATTAGAGAGGGAAAGGTAATAGAATGGGAAGAGACCAATAATTTATTTGAACTGCAGGCTAAAGATTCCCTTCAATATCAAGCACTGATATCAGAGTATAGGCAAAGAGAAAGAAATAGGGGGATCCTAAGCAAAAGACAAGAACTGGTAGAGTTTTTAACATAATCTGTTGTTAAAAAGGAATAAGTAGTAGAGCATATAAAATATTACATGATATCTATCAGAATCAATCAGAGGAAGCTAGAAAGGATTGGGAAGAGAGAGATTGGATAAGCAATCCACAAAGAAACAATGGGAGGATATAGATTTGTTTCCGAAATATTTAAAAGTCTAAGAAGATTTAGATGTTTGCTTGGAAGTACTTGCATAGGATTTTTTTAAAAGAAACATCTTTATTAAATTATTACTTATAAGCAATCAAGCATTTTTAAATGAAACTATATTGTCATAATCTTAGTTGCAAGCATTTTACATCACAAATCATACTGATATAATTTTAGATGCATACATCACTTATAATCTACCCAATTATTGTCAAACATTACATAACTCATTTAGATCCTTTCTTCTTTTACATATCATGCCTTCCCTGTATGTATTTTTCTGACAATTCCCATTTTCCTACATAGTTTGCTCCTACCCTTTTCTAAAGATCCCAATTCTAGTTGTTTTATCTCTGGTACTATATCCACTACTTCTAGTACAGTTGGTTTAGACCTTGATTTCCATTTTCTAGTAATTGCCTTTTTGGCTACCACCATAATTAGACTCAGCAAGGCCTTACTATATCTAGGCAGTTCTAATTCTGTGCTATAGCTCAGAAAAATAATTTTCCTAGTTGCAGCAATTTGCTCACCTGGTATCTCTGGTAGAGTAGTCTGCATGAATCTTTAAAGTCTGACAACTCATTATACTCCCAAAAATATGTTCCCAATTGCCTCTATTACCTATCATACCGCCAACATTTCCTGTCTACCTGAGGAGAAATTCTGTGAAGTCTACTTGGGGTATAAAAAAATATGCAAACATTTCCAAGCAAAAATCCTAAATCTTCTAAACTTTTTTGCATATTTGGGAGACAAACATATCACCCATTGTTTCTTTGTGAAATGCTCATCCAGTAGCTCTTTCCAGTCATTTCTAATCTCCTCTGATCGATTCATATAGTTATCATGCAGTATTTTATATGATGTACTAATTATTTATTTTTTAACAGCGTCTTGTATTCCAAATTCTACTAAAAACTCTAATAGTGCTGTTTTTTTTTTGAACCTCCTATTTCCTTCTCTTTGCCTACATTCTGATATCAGTCCCCCTATTTTGCCATACTTTAACATTTGTCAGTCCCTCTAAATAATTATTGTTACTTCTAAACCATATATCTCTTTATTTTTATTTCAACTATATTTTTAAATGCCACTTAAATTTTTCCCACTCCCTAGCTATATTTTCAGAAGAAATTTCTATCTTCTTTAATAGCTCCTGAATAACTTCCACTACCCATTCCTTAAATTCATCTCCTTTCAACAGACAGGTGGGAAAGCTCCAGTGTCTCATTTTTATTTCACTAGCCTGTGGTTTTTATTTTAATTATTGGCACATGATCTGAAATAGCTATTGGGTACATATCAAGACCTTCAATTACATGCACATGTTCCTGTGAAATTTATATCACCCTGCATTTTTATTTTTATCGGCATGTGATTTTAAATAATTATTGGAAGCATATCACAACTTTTAATTAAATACACATGTTCTAGTGAAATTTAAGTTCTGTCTAGCCTAGCCCAGATGTTATGTGATCCTATCTCGCCTACATTCTGTACTGATGGGCTCGGAGCCGATCCCTCGGCTCCGACTCGGCACGCTATGCTATAGAGCGAAGACTCTTATTTGCTGAGCTATTCTCTATCCCAGGATGCACCACCACTAATCCCCCAGATCTTGTTTGTCCGCATTCATGCACACATACATAACTTGTTTATATAACATTGCCAGATGTTTCAAGATGAAACAATAGGATTCGGACCGTCCGATCTCTTCTAATCTCCAAGGAAGGGGGAAGGAGGGTGGGTTATTGGGAATGTAGGCGAGATGGATCCCAAACATCTGAAGTTATGGTAAGTACATAACTAAAAGATGTTATGTGATCCTATCTCGCCTACATTCTGTACTGATGGGACAGCGTCCCTAGCACCTAAATCCTGGGTGGCTCACTGGAAAACACTCCTGAGCACTGTGGAACCAAATGAAGCTCGCCCCCGAGATGCCACATCCAATTTGTAGTGGGAAATGAAAGTGTGCGGGGAAGACCATGTAGCCGCAGCACAAATGTCACTAATGGCAAGTTTAGAATGGAATGCTATTGAAGTAGCCATAGCTCTTGTAGAGTGAGCTTTGACAGAGGTCGTAAGCTCTTTATTAGAAGAGGAATAAGCTTGACTAATACAGTCCCTGATCCATTTGGCAATAGTGACCTTTGTGACGGCTTTGCCCAATTTATTATCCGAAAAGGACACAAACAATTTATCTGTTTTCCTTGTTTGTTTAGTCCTATCTAAATAAAAACGCAATTGCCTGTGGACATCTAATGTGTGGAATATGTATTCCGCTTTGAGTACTTTGGAAAGAAAACTAGAAGTTCTAATGACTGTTGTAGACAAAAACTGGAACAAACTTTAGGGACAAAGGATGGATTTGGCCTGAGAGATGCTCTATCTTTGTGAAAAACCAGGTACGGAGGTTTTACAGACAAAGCTTGAAGCTCTGAAACCCTTCTGGCAGAAGTAATCGCGACCAGAAAGGCAGTTTTCCACGATAGAAATTTCAAATCACATGTTGCTGCCGGTTCGAAGGGGGAGGAAGTTAAGGCACGTAACACCATATCGAGATCCCATGGAGGAGCAGGATGAGAAATCGGAGGTCGTAAAAGCGCAGCACCTTTCATGAAGGTCTTACACAATCTGTTGCTCATTAAAGGTGGGTTTATAGATTCATGAAAATTGGAAATAGCTGCCAATAGAACCTTGATGGTAGAGACTGAAGAACCTTGACTGAATAGGGAAGTTAGAAATTTCAAGACTTCCGATACAGGAATAGTGATGGGATCCAGACCCCGGAGTTGAGCCCAAATAGCAAATCTCTTCCATTTGCTAGTATACAATTTCTTAGTGGCAGACTTGTGGGCCGAAGATAAGATATGTATGACTTCCGGGTCTAAGGTATGATTCCTGACTATAGTCGGAAGAGGAGGAGCCAAGCTGTTAATTTCAAGGTGTGGAGGGACTGGTGGAGTAGCCCCGACTGATGAACTAATAGGTCTGGGATCTGATCCAGGAACCATGGACCGTCCAGTGCATATTTCCGAAGATAGGGGAACCATACCTGGCGAGACCAGTAAGGAGCAACTAAGATCATTTTGCTCCCCAAGTGAGACGCCTTTTGGATCACTCTGGGAAGGAGGGAAACTGGGGGAAAAGCGTATAGCAAGCCGGTGGGCCAAGGATGGGCTAGTGCGTCCATAGGGCTCTCCCCCGGAGCCAGAGTGAGGGAGACTTCGCGTTCAGCGGGGTTGCGAAGAGGTCGCAACAAGGAATTCCCCATTTGCTGAAAATCTGAGTTGCAACTGTATTGTTCATAGACCACTCGTGAGGAGAGAGGATAGTTCTGCTCAGTCTGTCGGCTATCACATTGGACTTGCCAGGGATGTGAGTCGCCACTAGAAATCGTTTGGTCGACACTGCCCATTCCCAAACTCTCATGGCCTCTCTGCAAAGGGGGTAGGATCTGGTCCCTCCCTGCTTGTTCAGGTACCAGACTACTGACATGTTGTCGGAGTGAACGGCAATTATGCCCTGAGGGAGGTAATCGTGAAGGGCTTGTAGGGACAGAAACACTGCCCTTATTTCTAAAATGTTGATATGAAGGAGGCTCTCTTCCAAATGCCATTTGCCTTGGACTGACCTGCCCAGGGAATGCCCCCCCACACCCCATCTGGGAGGTGTCCGTAGTCAAAGTGGCCACAGGAGGAGGTGGAACAAAGGGTCGTCCCTGATCCAGATTGGAGGGCACCAGCCACCAGCGAAGGTCCCGTTTGCAGGTTTCTGTGATCCATATGAGGTGACAGAGGGAGATCCTGAAAGGACCACTGTGTTGAAAGAAGCCACTGGAGAATTCTCATGTGCAACCTTGCTAGGGGAACTAGAAGAACCGTGGCGGACATAGATCCCAATAGCTGCAGGACCATTCTGGCTGGGGCTTTGGATCTGAGAAGTAAGGCTCGAACTTGAGCCTGTATGATTTGTATCCTTTCTGTAGGAAGATAGACCCGCATTCGGTTTGAGTCTATCTCTACTCCGATGAATCTTATGCGTTGAGATGGCAGCACCACAGACTTTTGCCAATTGAAGGTGATTCCAAGGGAAGTGCCCAGTGATATTGTGGCTTGTAGGTTCTGCAATAGTAGATGCCTGGAGGTGGCAGTTAGGAGCCAGTCGTCTAGATACGGAAACACCTGGAATCCTAGACTTCTCAGGTGAGCAGTCATGACCGCCAAACATTTGGTGAACACCCTGGGGGCTGTGGTGAGACCAAAGGGCAGCGTGCGGAACTGAAAATGACTGTCTCCTAGGCTGAAGAGCAGATGTCTCCTGGGCGCCTGATGTACCATGATGTGGTAATAGGCATCCTTGAGATCTATGGAGCACATCCAAACACCTTTCTCCAGCAGTGGGAGAATGGATTGTAGGGTGACCATTCGGAACTTGGACTTTTTGACTGAACGATTTAGAATGCTGAGATCCAAAATGAGCCTCAAGTCCCCGGTCTTTTTTGGCACCAAAAAGAATCTTAAGTAAGTCCCTAATCCGATCTGGTCTGCGGGGACCGGTTGGATGACTCCTTTTTGAAGCAGCTTTGAGACTTCTAAGGCTGCAATTTCCCGTTGACTGGGTGGCGGGTCCGGGATTTTCTTGGACGGAGGTGGGGAGTGAGAAAAGGGAATGGCGTAACCTCCGGCGATAATTCGAAGCACCCATCGGTCCTGAATGATACCTTCCCAGGCTTTTAGGTGCCTCAAAAAACGACCCCCGACTGGCTCCGGAGCTGCACAGTCGGGCAATCCCTCAGGGATTGTGAAAGGCTGAAGAGCCACGAAAGGACTCGCGGTCTCCAGTGTTGCGGGGGCCTCTGCCGCCTCTGGGATGGCATCTTCCAGAAGAATTTCCCCCTCCTCTGCCTCTAGAAGGGGGATCGTCCTGCTGTGAGGGATAAGACTTCTGAGATCTACGGAACCACATTTTCCCTCCCCTTTTAGCCTTGGGGTAAGGCCGAAAGGGAGTGGAAAATCGTGCCCCTACAGCAGTCAAAGTCTTACCTTCTTGCTCGCAGCGGGTCAATGTGTCCTTTACCTTGGGTCCAAACAAAGAGGACCCATCAAAGGGAGCATCGGCAAAGGAAGACTTGAAGGCTTCCGCAAAATGACACAGGTGGAGCCAGGCTTGCCTCCGTAGAGCAATACCTGTACCCACCGCTCTACTCACCCCCTCGGCCGCATATGAAATGAGCCTCATGGATGAGTTTGATATGGATGACAGCATAGCCAACTGAGAGCCAACCGTCTGGGCCAGCTGCTCAGGTAGGTTACCCAAGAGGGTATCTGAAAGCTCCTTGATCTGATCCCTCTGAAACCTGGTGAAGTGCGTTAAATAGTTCAGGGATCTTAAGGTAAAGGCCGCTGAACTGAGGGTGCACTTACCATACCAATCCATGCTTCTAGACTCCTTATTAGGAGGATGGACGGACGTCAAAGCCTCTGCTACATTTTGTTGGGTAGCAGATGCCACCACCAAGGCATCTACAGCCACACCTTTCGTCAAAAACTCCTTCTCTGGGGGTGCTGACAGGAACTTATTTGGGCGAGCAGGCACCGGTTCCACAGAGTCTGGGTGTTCCCACGCCCTTCGACAGATCAAATCTAGGAGCTCGTCGAAGGGCGGAGACACCCAGGAGGCGGAGGGCTGAGCCCTTAAGGAACACCGATTCGTCAGCAGAAGGGGGTTTGGAATGCCAGCCGCCTCGTTGTTTGAGGGCTTCCAGGATGTCTGCAAAGGAGACATCATCTGAGGACGACTTAGGGGACCCCTCTGCATCATCAAGATCAGTGTCTGACATGAAAGACTCATCGGGGGAGTCAACGTGCTTCCTCTTGCACGATCTTTTCCTTGGGGGTTCCTCTGAAGAAGCTTCAGAGGGACCTCCAGGAGGGGGTTACCCCCAGTGGGGGTGACCTCAGGCCCCGGGGCTCCGCTGTCTAAGGACAGGGGGACTGCCAAAGACCCAGTCTCCGTATGCAGGGAAGGTGCTGGTGAGACCGTGGAGGTAGCCAAAGAAGATTTGGCTAATGCACTCCTCATGGCCCTGAAGGCCGGACCACCAGAATCCTGGGAAGGTCCAACCCCCGTGGCCACAACAGTAGACGGTACCCCTGCAGCCGACGCACCGAGAGAAAGGCTTGGGACCGAAAACATCAGTCCCGAAGCATCCCCCCCGGGGCCGACAGAGGAGGTCCACGTACTGAACTCTGACTCGAGAGCCGGGGTTGGAGTAAGGGTCTGGGCCAACCCGAAAACCTCCATCGGCTCCACCAGCACCGGCTCCAATGGTGCCAAGGCTGTTGGAGGAGGAACCATAACTACAGGGTGGGCCATTGGCTCCAATATCGGTTCCGAGGGAGATCCCAAAACAATTTCCCTCGGTGCCGAGGAGGGCTTCGGCGCCGAAGGGGAAGAGTCTGAGCCGGCAACCCTCATCGGCTCCAAAATCAGTGGAGCCGATGAAGGTGACCCGCCTCTCGACGCCCCAGTCCCCGGCTCCAAAACCAGAGGAGTCGAGACTGGGGGCATCGAGGCAGACTGTTCAAGAGGCGGACAAACAAGATCTGGGGGATTAGTGGTGGTGCATCCTGGGATAGAGAATAGCTCAGCCAATAAGAGGCTTCGCTCTATAGCATAGCATGCCGAGTCGGAGCCGAGGGATCGGCTCCGAGCCCATCAGTACAGAATGTAGGCGAGATGGATCCCAAACATCTAAAGTTATGGTAAGTACATAACTAAATGTTTTTTGTATCTCAGGGAATAATATGTATATTTACTCCAAGCTCTTAATACTGAATTCACATCTTCCATGTCAAATATTTTTCATTAATGTCTTCAAAAATATATCCTCCTCTATTATATTTTTCCCTTGTGGGCCTCCCAGACATCTTCACTGTTGTAATTCAAATTCCAGTCCCCACCTATACGTAATATTCCTTGCTAAAAGATTATCATGTCTCCCAGAATTTTCTTAAGCTCCATTATAGCAGTGTTAGGTGGAATATATATACATGCCAGTGTAATCCTCCTACTTTAACAGTAGCCACTTAGTACTACAAATCTACCATTATCTTTTTTTTCTTCTTCTATCACTGTTGGAGCTTCTCTTGCCATTAATATAAGTTCCACTCTTTTCCTTTGTCCTAGGTAATCCACTGAATAACCATTCTGAAAACCTTTATCATATTTACATGTTCATTTCTTTTCAAGTGTCTCCTGTGGCATAGCTATTTGCACCCTGAATTTTTAATCTAGTTCACTACTGTTTCTTTGTTGCACTTGTCTGTGAGACCACTGATATTTAAAGACATTACAGGAAGTTATTATTCCCACCTTTTTATGTATATTTTGTTAGTTCCAGTGTTTGTTACATGTGTACACTCTTTTGCAGATTGATTTTTTTATACAGTTGTTTCTTGTCATAGCCATTTGAGGCTCTCTCGCATCTTGCAAAACATTTTGTTTTATTGAAAACTGTCAAAAAAAAAACACTCCCCTAATACCCTCCTAAAAACCTATTAACTTAATGACAACACAATGTACATCTTCAAATATTGAAGTTTTACCCTCCTAATAGGAACAAATGTTCCAGACAGCCACACTCAGACTTGAGTTAACCTAAAAGTTTATCCATGCTAAGGCTCATGATGCAGTTTGCGCTTCTACTAAGTGATGTCTGTTTTTGTTTTATCATTATAGCTCTCCCAACTAGGAAAACACTTGAATGATTTCAGAAAACATTACCTCCTAGCTATTTCTCTAGCAGATAGTCTCCCAGAGATATGAGGGCTAATACAGAACTGCTAATTAGCATACTTTTATTTGCTAGAAAAAGACCATATAATATTCAATATTCTTTTTCATTTACTTGCTTTCTCTTAAAATTTGTTGCTAGAGAAAGCTAGTGGCCTTAATCCAGACATTCCTCTTTGCAAGAATGAGAGAAAAAAAAACTATCTTTCGTTGTGCTCTTTTAACCAGACACTTGTTCTTATTTTATTGATATCAGACTATAGGCAAAGAGAAAGAATCAGATGGGTCCTAAGTAAAAGACCAGCACTAGTAGAGTTTTTAGTAGACTAGAAAAGAAGCTGCTATTAAAAAGGGAGTAATTAGTACAGCATATAAAATATTGAATAACTATAAGAATCAGAGGAGGTTAGAAAGGATTGGGAAGAGAGCCTAAACAAGCAATTCACAAAAACAATGGGGGACATATCTATGTCTCCAAAATAATCAACAAAGCCTAGATGATTTTGGATCTTTGCTTGTAAGTGTTTACGTAGGTATTTTTATACCCCAGTTTTCTCCTCAGGTAGATAGCAAATGTTGGAGGTGTGATGGGGAAGAAAGAGGTAATCTGAAACATGTTTTGGGAGTCTAACGAGTTGGCAGATTTTAAAAATTCCCTACAGACTACTGTATCAGAAATACTGGGTAAGCAAATTGGTATACCTAAGGAAATGATTTTTGAACTATGATGAATCTGAACTGCCTAAACATAGTAAGGCCTTGCTGAATCTAATTATGGTGGCTGCCTAAAAAAAAAAAACAATTACTAGAAAATGGAAATCAAAACCTAAACCAACTATACTAGAAGCAGTGAATATATAAACAAATAGAAAGGGATCTTTAAAAAAAGGTAGGAGCAAATTCCATAGAAAAATGGGAATTGTGGGAACAATACATACCGAATATCATTTTTGAGAATGAATGAGGTTTAAAAGAAGGCATGATTTGAATGAGCTATGTAATGTTTGACTGACAATGACCGGACAGATAAGGGATGTATAATGTTTGCAACTAAAAATATGTTAATATGGTTTGTTTTCATTTATAAAAATGTAGGATTGCCTATGTCATAAGTGATGATTTAATAAAGATATTGGTTTAAAAATAAAGAAAAATTAACTTTATTTGTAGATATTTTGTACTTGATAAATCCAGAAAAAGTTATCTTGGTTTTGTGGAATATTTTGAGACAGTTTCAGGGTTTCATTTTTTTTCAGGATATGAAATAAATGAAGATTAAACAAAGGCTAGAACAGTAAATTACACAGTAATCTATGCATGAATTGGTTCAGCAATAACTATACTTTACTTATGGGGACATGATAAAGTATTTAGATGTTTGTATTAAAAATAATGCTATTATGGCAGTTAAGGATAAGTGGTAAGAGACAAAATAAAATATAATAGAAAAATACAGGACCTGGAAGCTCTTGACTATTATGGATAGTAACATACAAACAGTGAAAACATTTCTAGTTCCTTTAGTTTTATATACAGGTCAGGTGTATTTTTATCAGCCAGATGGAAAGTTGTGGACCATAATAAAGAGTTAAAGGAATTTATTTGTGAGGGAAGAGTACAGCAGTTAAGTGGGACAAATTGATTCTTAACACAGAAAAAGGTAGTTTAGGACTACTTGATTTGAAGCGATGTATTAGAGCTCTGCATTAAGGCTCATATAACACAAGCAGAAGGTTATAAGTCAAAGCTGAACTGAATGATGAAATGGAGGGGTAAGTTGGAGATAGTACGATTTTAGATGCAGATCCTTACGGAGAATAACATTCATACAAGTAACTACAGAATAGTAACCAGCATCAATGATTCAGACTGGAAAACACCTATATCAGTGCAGCAACCAGCATTGGCCACTATCTCAACTAACGGGATTTCTACAGAAACTCCTGTGTTGTTATTGCAACCAGTATTGGTCCCTGCAGCAACTTCTGAAGCACCATTGTCAATACAGCAACTCCGTTCCTGCCCTCAACTGTGGAGGCACCTACATATCTAGAACAATCAATATCAGCCCTGGCATCCTTTTGGGGAAACACCTCTGTCAGTATAGCAACCAGCATCAGTACAACCAGAATCATTTCCCTGCCTCAACTTTGGAAATAATGTCACTACAGCAACCAACATTAGTCCCAGTCTTAATAGTGGAAATGTCTGTGCTAGTATAGCAATGTTCATTAACTCCTATCTCATCTACAGAAATATGTCAGTACATCAACCGGTATCAGTCTCAGCTACAGAAACATATATGCCAGTAGAGCTACCAGCACTCAACACTGCCTTAGCTGTTGAAACACCTGTTAATATAGCCATTTCCTGCCTCAACTACAGAAACATTTAAGTTACTATAGCAGCTAGCATCATTCCCTTTCACAGCTACACAAACTGTCAATTCAGTAGGCAGCATCAGCCCCTGCCTCAGTTCTGAAATCACCATTTTCAGTACAACCATCTGACTGTCTCAGATACTGAAACGTACATACATGTAACAAGCATTAGTCCCTGCCTCAACAACATAAACACCTGTCTCATTGGATCAGCCAGTATCAACCCCTGTGTTAACTAAGGACTATGTATGTCAGTATGACAGCCAGCATTAGTCACTGCCTTACCTACGGAAACACCTATATCAGTGCTGCAATTAACATCAGTCCCTGGCTCAGTTTTAGAGATTCTTGTGTCAGTGCAGCATCTAGCACTTGTCCCAGTCTCAGATATGGATGCAACCTTGTCAGTACAGCAGCCATTAGTGCCTGCCTCAACTGTCGAAACACCTATGCATATGCAACAACCATCAACAATGTCTGCCTTAACTGTAAAAATGATCAACAAGAGTAATGACATTTTTAAAAGTACAATTTGCTCCTGTCTGAACTACAGAAACACCTTGGTCAGTACAGCAACTAGCATCAGTCCCAGACTGAAATTTGGCAAAACTTTTGTCAGTTCAATAATTAACATCAGTCCCTACCTCATCTACAGATACACTTATGTCAGTACATCAGTCCTTTACTCACCTGTGGAAACATGTCAGTCAGTAATTCATTGCTCAGATCAAAATCAATTGCCAAAGAACAAAATTTAGACAACTCAAATACAAGAAAATGTTTGGACCTGTAATGCAAGAGTGTCCATTTTCTATACCAGCATTGTTTCCTGTATACTACAGCAACCAAGTATTCCCATTAGGAATCATGGAATGTTCATTCAAGGACCAACACTGGTATGATGATGGTATCGCTTTGCTTGAAGCCTTTTGATGATCATCAAGGCAGCCATCTCCACCATGATTACAAAAGAATGCATAACCATTTTAGGTGTTACAGCAGTTTCATTTACTTCAATTGAAGCTTTTTAACTTTGGCACAGAAGAGGGTGGTTCCAAAGCACTTCAGCCATCACCACCAGACTTTTGCTCTGACGAAAGGATAAAAGTTATAGTCGAACAGTATGACTGAAAAGAAAAGGAGCCTTTTTTTCAAAAAAAGAGAGGAGTCAACTTTTAAAAACGAAAACTTCAATAGCAACTCATCCTATTATCGGGTATTACAAGAATTTAAACCACTCAAAAATGGAAGGACAACATACTTAACCAGATGTAAGTAACATAGCAATAGCAATACCATGACATGCAGTTATTTCCAAGTATGACAGCATATGCAGCTGAAATATATCAGTGTTAGGTACACCCCCTCCCCCCAGGCAGCACCTAGCTCTTCCAGCAGAAAGAATGCAGGCTCCCGGATAGGAAAGGCAACTGATGCCTGGTCAGCTTGTCATGTCAGCAGATATGTAGCACTAATGCTGATAGGGCAAAACATATGGCTCAGTCTGCAGACTAGTTTAACATCAGTATGGCTTGGTGTACTTATCTCGTACTGAACTGTTCCCAAACGTCAAGATGTTTAGTTGCAGCCTGAAGAGGCAACACTGGCTTAGCAGAGTATCTATGGATGATAACTCCATATAACATACTTCTATGGCATCTACTCTTCTCTTTGGCAAAGAAGTTGCACTTGGGGCAGCCTCTAAAGATAAGGCTTCCTTGTTTCAGTTTCTAAGAGACTAATAGTTCATATATCCTCTGATATCAGAAGCAGTACCTTCTCAGCACACCAAGTCACACACTTTTCAGGCTTTGAACTCATTTTTAGATTATAGATCAAGGCCATTCTTTTCAAATTGAAGACTCATGTTTAAATAGGGATTTTAGATCACGACTGTTCAATTAACGGAACAAAAGGCAACAGAAACATTGTGACATGCACTTGTTTGTGCCCTTATATGTGCTAGCACTGCTATTGTACTGTTAATGCATCAGAGTTTTATCCTGCTGTCTGCACAAGGCACAACTATTGTACTGCTGTGCACACTCGTTTCGCAGAAGTTAGAAAACATTCTAACGTAATAAATTGTTTGTGGCTATCTTACCTGTTTTTTCTGTTTAACAATGTGAAGAGAAAAGTTTCCACTATGCGACTGTTCACATATTTAGTGAACTGCAGTTCTATTCATTATGTAGTATTTGATCAAAGTTTACCTGGACAAAACAGCTTAGGATAACGACATTCAAGCCTAACAAAGTTGTACCCTTATTTCCACAATCGGCACCTATCACCCTATCCAAGATGGACAGAGGTGGAACCCCTTTGGTGAATTTACGATTATCCATCCAGATTGCGTTTGAAGAGGGCCATTGAGGTGCTCTGTTTGACATGAAGCGAGAGTCTGTTCCAAAGGTGTTGTAACATATGGGAGAAAGTCTGTCCCTCCAGCAGGTTCTATTAATGTTACATATCAGGTTAAGGCCTTTAGAGTGAGTAACCCATGTACCATTTGACTTATGAATATGAAGCATTTCCAATAAAGCAGGGTCAAAGACTGCCTTATACGCAAGGCAGAGATCACCTCTGAGCAGTATGTATAAAACAGAATAAAGTGACAGTGATTTCAGACGATCCTCATAGGACAGATGCTGAAGACCTTGAATTTTCCTTGTGAGGAACCTTTGTAGTCTCTCCAGTTGGTGCAGGTGCTTGGAAAGGAACATACCAATTTTTTTATTGTTTACCTTGAAATAAGCGGAAATCACAATTACAATCGTGCTTTTGTATGAATCTAAAATGTGACATTTAAACTTCGAAAGTCACCGTAGTTCGAAAATCAGCATTTCAAAAAGCAGATTCGCCGATTTTCAAACTAAAACTTCAAATACACAATGTAATGCTGGGGGCAAGCCCCCCCCTACTTTAATATACTAACTCCAAGATCACACTACAGTGGGGAAAGGGTTCATTTCCCAATCCCCGTATAGTGCAATCTGCACCCAGAATGCCAAATCTGCAATGAGCAAATGCCAATGTGCATTGCACATTTGGACAATTTTTTTTTCCAGTTTGTGCAACTTTGGGAACCTCCTTTCGACCTTAGTAGGATCGCCCAAGTGCATCACGCACATATGAAGGTAAACCTTTTTTTTATATACTGTATGTATGTTCAAGAACTGTAAATCCATTAAGACTGAGCATATGTTTATGTCAGCTGATACTTGAAAAGATATAATTGTGGCAGTTCTGTTGACCTACTGCTGTAGCTGTGGATGAAGGTTACATGCAAAAATAATACATCTGCTTGTGGGTTATGTTATATACCTCTCAACTGTCCAGATTTTTCACAGAATGTCATGATGCTTCATATTTTAGTCTATTCCTCATAACATCATCTGTTTTCTGACAAATCACAGAGGATTGAAGTCACTAAATAATAACAGACGTTTCAGACTTCTCAAGCTAACAACCTTTTATTCTACAAACTTTCTAAGTTTATATGACCAATATTTAAAATCTGTCCCTACTTTTTGGGCCTTTCTCCAGCCATTATTTCAGACTTTATCCAGATTTATTTCACTAGGAGGTTGACAAGTATAAGTTATACCACAAAGTTTAAGTTTTCTGTCTCCTTTGCACTGGATTACAAGCTAAAGCTTACAGCTCATTAACATATCAGGTTATTTAAAGCAAATGACTTTTAAAATGGATACTTCTTATTTGGTCTCACAAAAAAAAAAAAAAAAAAAAAGATGCAGGTAACTTACTGCCTTCATACTGATTTTTAAAACCTTTTTTTTTTCTTTCTTCCATGTCTCTCAAACATCTAGCCACTGCTGTGATCAGTTTCATTCATTTACCATCATTAGAGAGTGAGCCAGTAATGATATGATCATCCTCCAAGAAGCAATGAGAATTGTTTTAACTTTAACCCCTCTGCTCCCCTTGGTGACAGATATGCACACTCACAAATGTTATACCTTCTCCTGTGAGCATGTACGCCACCCCACACACTTCATGAAGTCTAGCACATGAACATGTCAGAGTCAAACACAGATCTGTGGCCCATAGAGAATACATTGCACCTGTTCAGGAGATAGAGACATTACAACAGGCCAAACTACACCCCCCACACACACACACACACACACAAGGGCGAGTTAGGTGCTCACTCCCATTTATTTACTTATTTTTGTTTTCTATAGTACACTGATCACAGCATACTATCTGAGGGCACAGATAGGGCGAGGACATTCACCCTGAAGTAAAACTGATTTAAAAACATGGAGTAATCATGGTACGTATAAAGTTCAGTAGACAGTTAAAACACCAAGCAACATTATTAAAAAAAATAAATGTGGATTAAAATTAGTAGTAAATATGTGAGGTAAGCAGCAGGAAAGATCAGAGGGTAGAAGTGATATAGGTGAGAGAAGAATTGGTTGATGTGTCCAGTGGAAAAGCACTTGCAGTCAGAGTTTGGATGGAGGTGTCTTTTGGGTTGTACTCTGAATGTGGGAAAATAGATTTCTTTTTAGGTGGAGGGATTGCAAACGTTTGAATGCAAAAATGGAGAATGAGTGGTCGGTACAACACAGTTTGGTTTGGGGGTCTGGAATGGGGTAGTCAAATGGGAGAAGTTGTGGGACTGGTTTTAATATGGAGCTTGGCAGGAAAGGCACTTGGTTGAAGTAGTTTGAAAATACACACAAGGAGTAGCTCAACTATGTAGGTGACTGGGAGCCATCTGACTTTGGAGAAAGTTTTGCAGTAATGTTCTGGGAGGGGTAGTTGGAAATAAATTGAAAATTTTGTTTTCAGTAGACTGTAGAGCGGATGGGATTTTTAGAGGCTGTGGCTAAGATATGTAGCTAATATTCAAGTTGAGCTTTGAGTTGTCCTTGTCTATTGCTCTAAAACAATGCAACTGGAAACCGCTAACACAACTACCCCTAAACGAAGCAGTTCACTACTTTAACACATCCTTCTTACAAATACTAAATCATCACTCACCCACTAGAACCATCAGAATTGAAGCTAAATATGCTCCCTGGTTAACTAGTACTACTAAATCCATTCTCAAAGAAAGGAACAAAGCATTGCTACAATACCACAAAAACAGAACCCACTCCACAAAATATCACTACTTAAGAGTTCCGCAATAAAGTCAAAAAGCAGGTTAAACTAGACAAAATTAACTACTATCAAAATCTCCAAGAAAAATATACTCACAACCCTCAAAAATTCTGGTCAGCTATAAACTCTGTACTTCTGCCTACACCCAGTCCCAGTAAATTCCATTTTAAAACTCCTCTGCAAGCTAAAACCAAGCACCCTGGCCGCAGATAACTTACCAGCTGAATACCTCCAAATAGCTGCAAAAGCTATAGCTTACCCAGTCACTATTCTAATAAACAGATCAATATCAGAGTGCACAGTACCTCATCTATGGAAAATTTCCCACGTCATACTACTGCAAAAAGGAGGCAACTCCTTAGAATTAAACTATCGACCTATAGCCATCTTATCGCCCTTATCAAAAAAATACTTGAGAATTTCACACACAGCTAATGAACTACCTTCTAAAAAACAACCTCCTATCCAAATAACAGCATGGTTTTAGACCCTTCCATAGCACAACCACCACTCTTTATGTCTTTTACCAACACAATCAACAACCATAGAAATATGGGCCAACTAGTCTCAACCATTTTTCTAGACCTGTCCAAAGCTTTCAATATTGTCAACCATAATAAACTCCTCAACACTATCCAACCTAAACATGAGCATCCCCTCTATAACATGGTTTAAAAACTACCTATCAAGCTGCCAACAAGCAGTATTATGGCAGAACCAACTATCCCCTCTACCAATATCCTTAGAAGTCTCTCAGGGCTCTATACTTGGCCCATTACTCTTCTCTCTATTTACTAATGAACTCTACAGCTACACCCAATGCCTCTGTAGTCCAATACGCAGAAGACACCACCCTTATATGTGCAGCACACACATTACATGACCTCCACTCAGTAACCCAAACATGCTTCTCCCTAACTGAGACCTGGTTCACCAATTTCCAACTGATCTTAAATCCAAATAAAACCATCTTCGGACCTTGTAAATCCCCCCCATGTGACAACTTTACCATAATGTCCATGAATAATACCAAGATCAACCTCACCTCCCACACCAAACTCTTAGGTGTTGAAATAGACAAGATTTTCATATAGCCCAAACTATAAAAAAAAGTACACAAAAAAACTTGGACTTCTCTATTGGAACAAATCATATCTCAATAGGCAAACAATCTACATTAGCTAGGAAACATTTACCGACCACCCTCCTCTATGCTACCAAATACTGACCTACCTTCACAAGACCGACCTAAACGGACTAGAATCTTGTTATAACAAGATTGCTAGATTTGCTACTGAAACCCCTTAGAGTACCCATCACTGTAGCACTCAAATGGCTAAATTGGCTAGAACTGCCTCATCTACTAAAACTCAACCAATTAATGTTGGCACACAAGCTATACTACAACCCAACTAAGATCTCAGCACTCTAGAATCTAGCCACACCTTATACTACAACAAGAATCCTAAGATCAAATACACAGAACCACCTACTAGTCATCAAACACAATAATGAAGCTGGGAAATCTCTCTTCGGCTATTCCATCTCAAAAGCATGGAATAACCTACCTTTCCACCTGGCCTCCAATATCTCCAACACACAATTCAAAAAGCTTCTCAAGGCTCACTTTATGAATGTCTGGTTATGCTCCTGTAACAACCCAGGATAAACAATTGACAACTTGTTCCCACTTTAAAAATAATACACCCTCTACTTAACTCTTATGCTCCCATACATAGAACCACTAATACAGCTTTCGATTCATCTAACCAACTAGAACTCCTTCAGAAACTTATACCCAAAAATAGTTAACTAATCAACTCTACCTCACTTTCCCATTTCCTTCTTGCTCAATTACACAGGGATAATGATACCTAATAATTTAAAATGACTTCATAATCTCAGCCAAGATTCTCTCTTACCCCTCTTTCTTATTCTTTTCAGACTAAACTCCCACAGCCACACCTCCAAAACAGGCCTATCATACCACCCAATACTGTGATTAATGTGACCTGCCTAAACAGTATTACTATACTATCAATAACTTTGTTATTAAAAAAAAAAGATCTGGACTAGCATTTGGTTATGAATCATGTGGATCTATATAGTAAAAAAAAAAAGTAGTGTCTTTAGAACTAGGGGCTGTATTACATTCACTATCTAACAAACTGGCTTACTGTATCTCATACTACCTATTTTATGTACTTCTGCATTCTACCTTATTCCAATGTACTTTGCATTTATTTTAATATACAGAACATTTTATATCATATTACACACTCTTGCCTTTTATTTTATGTACTATTGCATTTTATGTGAATTTTATCTGATTTCATGTGATTCTTATGCATTTAACTGGAGATTTTCTCCCCGTGCCTCCACTGAAAACGGATCTATGTCCAGTCAGACTTTCCCAGTAAACAAATGTAAAATAAAATAAAAAAAATGAATAAAATATTGCAGCTCTTACCTGATCTGGGGAGAAAGAAAAATATTTTCCAGACCAGAATAAGAGTGGGTTGATCATTTTCCTGGTATTTTCAGTGTGGTTATGCATGTTCAGTGACATGTCTAGCCATAAACTTTGGTATTTAAAGGATGTAGTTTCTACTGAGATCTGTGATGTTGAGATTTTTAGTTTTTCCAGCTTTTATGAGGTTGCAGACATCACACTTTTTGTTTTGGTGATGTTTAGGAGTAGCTTATGGTTATTTACCCAATAATTAAGTAGAGGTAAGATTAAAACTGGATTTGACTAGTTGAGTACAAAAGACTGGATCAAATGATAATCATGTCAGTGTAGAGTATGATAAGAAGGTTAGAAAGGTCAAAAGGTAAAAACTGAAATCAACAGTGGGGGGAGCATGGAGCCTTGGGGCACTGCTTTGGCAAGGAGTGCTGGACATAAGGAGGAGCCAATCTTCTGCATTCCTTCTCCTCCTAGACGTCTTAGCCCTAGTATTCCCACTAGAGGACATTCCCCTCTCCACCGACTTAAACACACTTTAACTCTCTTCTTCTGTTCCAATAGCTCTAACATATCCTTTGCCCACTTTCCCTACCTTATCTAGGCCCTCTCTTCTTACCCCTCTACCACTCACCCTTTACAAACACTGCTCCACTGATAGTTCTTGCTCCTCTCCTCCACTCCTGGGCTCTACGGGCTCACTCCGCTCCCCTACCCTGCCCCCAAATCCCACCCGCCCCAGCACCTCTACCTTTATCCTTCCTCAAACCACACCCACTACCACTCTACTCCAATCAGCATCCTACTCTTTCGACACACCCTCTTTTCTTTCCCGCCAAAACCAACCTTCACTCAACTCCCCATCAACATCCTACATAACCAATCTATTCCATTTCCACTCCCAAACCACACCTCCTCCACATCTAATATAACACCCCACACTCTTTATACAACATTGTAGTAACTACTTTTTCCTTATTCTTATTTTATCTCCTCTATACTACATACACACTCTTATACTACATTATAGTAACTACTATTTCCTTTATTCATATTTTATCTCCTTTATATTATATACCCTCTATTTCTCTTCCTAATAACTCTTCACAACATGCTCTCAAAACAATCCTTCATCTCCCTTTTACTACTCCATCTCCTCATCTTATCCTGTCTGCACTCTCTCTCCCAGCCCACTATTTCCTTCCACTCTCAATCCTTTCATGTAACCAACCATCAGAACTCACTTCTGTCATACTCATACCCCCCTATCTCCCCCCATTTATACTCCACAGAAAATCTCCTTATTTTCCAATACAAACTTATCACCTCCCCAGCAATCTCCATTCCTATAACTACTAGCAAATTTCTCCACCTTACTTTAGAACCTGATCTTATTAAATTACTGTCGTCTCATCTAAACTACGTCTTCCTTCATCCAATAATTGCTCTCATATCTGGGGATATACATCCCAACCCAGGCCCTACCACCATAACCACCATAAACAAATCTTTGTTATTAACTTCCTTAAACTCCCAAAGTATAGTAAATAAAGTCCCAAACCTTCATGCTTGGCTCACACACAATAAACCTGACATCCTATCTATTTCTGAAACCTGGTTAAAACCACATATAAAGGACTCTGAAATAATTCCTGCTAACTACTCCATCATAAGAAAAGATAGGCCCCTCAAAAAAGGTGGAGGAGTAGCTCTCCTATACTCATCCTCCCTAATAGTCACCCCTATAATAAACCTATTCCACACTTTAACAACGCTGAACTTCTCCTTAACCTTCTACAAATCAATCACCACAAACCCATGTCTTGCTTCCCTCTATATCCCCCCTGGGGATAATATTTCTACACTTGAACACATCCTTTCCTGGCTCTCCAGTAACATTAATAACGAAACCATAATCCTAGGAGACGTGAACATTAACTGGGCCTGCATTCAGTCTCCAACAAACTCCGTTAACATCAACCTCTACAATTTCTCTCAACTAATCAGTTCCATAACTCGCCCTGCTAAAAATCTCTCCAGTGGAAGTATACTGGATTGGATCCTTGTCTCCCATCCTCACTATTTCTCCAACAGTGGCACTCTTCCCGATCCCCTTAGTGACCACATACCCAATCTTTACCCACCGACTTCCCTCAATCTTACAACGAACCCATAACTATATTACTATTCGTGACCAAAAAAACTTCAACCCAACAACCTTATCAAACTCTTTACAAGCAATCAATTGGAATTGTTTAAAAACACTACCACTAGACATTGCAGTCTCCCACTTTAACTCAATATTTTTAAAATTATTAGACTCCCAGGCTCCCTTAAGGACAAAGAGAATAAAAACAAAATCAGCACCCTGGCTTTCCAAAAATACTCTTGCTATCATGAGACATAGAGATAAAGTCTGGGCATGCTACCAGAAAAATAAGACAACACTGCTCCTCAATGACTATAAAATGCTTCGAAATAAAGTAAAAAAAACTCGTCACTTCAGATCGACAAAACTACTTCTCTACACTCCAAAACCATAATAAAAACAACCCTCAGAAATTCTGGAAAGGCATCTCTAGTCTCCTTCACCCTAGTAAACCAGACACTCCCTCCCCAGACTTAAATGCTCCTGAATTAGTTTTGGCCACTCAATTTAACTCCTTTTTTATTGACTCTATTTCCAAATTGACTTCTTCATTCTCCAACACCACCACACTCACCAATACTCCCTCTCCCACCCCCACTCACACTCTATCTCTGACTACTACTACTCCCCATTCCCCATCTACGAAATCCTCTACCTCCTCCTCTACACAAACTTCTTCCTCATCTCTACCACCCCCTAATTCCCCCTATTCTCATTAAAACCCATACCTACATCTACTATAAAGAAACTCCTTCGGAAATTGAAGCCATGTACCAACGCTCCTGATAATATCCCTTCTTACTTTCTTAGTATAGTTGCAGAATCACTTGCCTACCCCATTAGCATCTTAATAAACCGTTCCATACAAGAATCTACAGTACCTCAAATCTGGAAACAGGCCTTTATCATACCTCTACACAAAGGTGGTAACAATAACAATATAACAAATTTCCGCCCCATAGCTCTCCTGTCCCCTATCTCTAAGATCCTAGAAAAATGTGTCCAACTTCAACTCCTTCCATATCTCCTAGATAATCACCTTATAACTCCTACACAACACGGATTCAGACCAAACCATAGCACCATGACAGCCCTCCTCTCCTTCCTTGAAATTGTAAATAAAGCTCGTGATTCTGGCCAATTTGTTTCTACCATACTACTTGACCTCTCCAAAGCCTTTGATACTATATCACATAGATTAAGTTCAGAGAGCTTAGCTAAGCAGAACTATCTCCTCCTCCTTGAACTGGTTCTCTAGCTACCTATCTAACAGAAACCAAGCAGTAAAATGGAAGAAAGCCACCTCTTCATTTCTTAGTACTCCTACAGGAATTCCACAAGGCTCCATACTGGGCCCCCTTCTCTAATATATTTATAAACAATTTCCACAAATCTATCCCACTCTCAAACATCATCCAATATGCAGATGATTCAACAATCATCTGTTCTGCCACTTCTATTGCTATACTTCAAAAACTAACTCAAGATGCCTTCTCTACCACTGAGCAATGGATGCTAAGTAATCATCTAGCTCTCAATGCTTCCAGGACCAAACTAATGATATTTACTCCTTCTAAAGTTACTCCTTTTGATATGAATACATTCTCAATCACTAGTCAAAATAACTCACCTCTTGAAATAGTGTCACAGACTAAGTTACTTGCGGTCCAAATTGACAACCAACTTAAATTTAACTCCCACCTACAACTAAATATCAAAAAACCCATCAAAAACTAGGCATGCTTTACAGACAGAATCCCTACCTCACTCCTGCCACTAAAATCACTCTCTCTACTTCCTTCCTTATCCCCTTCCCTTCTCTATGGTGCACCACTCCTAACTAATCTTCAGTCCTCTTTAAAAAAACAGCTTTCTTGCTGCTATAACAAAATCGCAAAATTCGCCACTAGCCATAAGTCCTCCACCCATCATTGTTCCTCCCTCCAGAAACTTCAATGGCTAGAACTTCCAAATCAACTAACTTACACCCAACTAACTCTAGCCCATAAGCTTATTCTCAACCCCTCCCTCTGTCCATCCCTTTCATCAGCATTTAAAATGCACCTACCCAATAGAGTATTAAGGTCAAACAATCAAAACCTACTAGAAGTGCATAAACCTACACATCCCCCAGGCAAAAACCTTCTATCTTTCAGCCTAGCTCGACACTGGAACTCCCTACCACCATCCATTCGCACCACCATTAACCACTCTACCTTCAAAAAATCTCTTCACTCACATCTAACATCACAGTGGGAATGCTCTTGCTCCCACCCTACATAACTAACTCTGTCTTCTCACCTCCCCTGCTCCTTCCTGCTTCTACTCTACTCTTCCTATATAATTGTATAGAATGGACTAGACAAGCTTTTAGTTTACTTCCCCCACTCCTTTAGTATGACGTTGTGCCTTTCCACAGTGTGAATGATTCCTCTCGAATTGTGTAATTGCTTTATTTGCTGTAGTATTGTTGTATATCCTTCTCAATCTGTATTAATTGTTGTATTTGGACTATTTTATTTTAAATATTTTCCTTTCTCATTTGTAT
Source organism: Protopterus annectens (assembly GCF_019279795.1). Lineage (NCBI taxonomy): Eukaryota > Metazoa > Chordata > Ceratodontiformes > Protopteridae > Protopterus > Protopterus annectens. The sequence continues at coordinate 253,638,066 of NC_056750.1, read as the reverse complement.
AACTATCATTACTACCTGCTGTACCTATATTGCTACTGTTTCATATATATTTTTGGCTTTTTTGGAGCTTTTCTCCCCAGGACTCCATTGAAAACGGGTTCTTTACGGCCCAATGGACTATCCTGGTAAACCAACTGCAATAAATAAATAAATAGTTTGTTAAAAATTTGTGGAGCCACCCCCTCAACAGCTCCTTCAGTGCCAAGGTCACAAGGGGATCCCAGATCATAGGCAGAGCTTCATTACACTGAGCCAAACTGTCACCTTTGTGCTGAGAGAGCACATTAGATATCATGTTTCATTGTGATGTATTTTTCCAGGTTAATATTCAGAGGCTCTTACTAAGACACTGGAGATATATGTATATAAACTGTTAAGGTACATCAAACAAGTGAATCCTTTCTCACCCTCCCACAACAGATTATGAGCTACTCATCACACTGCCCCCATTTGTTATAACTTAATGTACTGGTTGACTCCAGAGAAAACAGTATATTTGTGTAAGGTACTCACATTATATGTAGGTCAACAAAGAAAACACTCAAGTAGTAGGAGGCACCTACTCTCCAATCCATCCCATTGTTGGTAAAAGCTGCATTAGACTATTGTAAGGTTTGTATTCACACTAACATATTATCCTATGTAATGTAGTTTGCAGTGCTAGACATTTGGGAGATTCATCTGTGGAACACACCCACCCACAAATATCCCTGGAACGTTTTATATTAAAAAAAATAATAATAATAAAATTTCTACTCCCAGAGGTAGTTTAGCCTTTCTGTTTTGCATCTATTTGCTGCAAATAGTGCCAGTCACCCTGGGTTTTATGACACACTGCCTCCACACAACAAAACAGATTAATATGAGACATATATTGGCCTTGAAAGCAAGAAAACTTTGCAAGGTGAACAAGTCCATTTGTTTGATGGCAGGGGTCTTTCTTGGTAGGTCTACAACTGGGATTATCCATCTTTCAGTCTCAAACTGGCTGTTTTTCTTTGAAGCACCCGTTTTCTGGGGTGAGTTATCCTCTGCTGTCACACTCCATGACAACATGCTACACAACAGAAGGACATTCTTAGCCCACAAGCTTGCAAGTTCCTTCCTGCTAAATACCACAGCTAAGATCTTGATGTTCTTTATGGAAAATTGCCAAAGTTTTTTTTTTTTTTTTTTTTTTAAACATCTTTATTAAATTATCAGTTATGACACAGGCGAAAACAAACCATACTGGCATATTTTCAGTTGCAAACGTTATACGCCACTTATAATCGTTTCAGTCATTGTCAAACATTACAAAGCTCATTCAAGTTCCTGCCTTCCCTTAAACCCCATCCCTCCTACAAAACATTATTTTGCATGTATTTTTCTCACAATTTCCCTTCTTTTCTATGAAATTTGCTCCTACTCTTTTCTAAAGATCCCACTTCCAATTGCTTTATCTCTGTTACTACATTCACTATTTCTAGTACATTTGGTTTAGACTTTGATTTCCATTTTCTAGTAATTGCTTTTTTGGCAGAAACCAGAATTAAATTCAGCCAGGCCTCACTATGTTTAGGCAATTCCGATACTGTATAACAGCTCAAAATAAATTAAATACATTTCCATTGTTACATCAATCTGTGCACACAGTATTTCTGATAGAGTAATCTGCAGGGAATTTTTAACAACTGCCAACTCATAACATTCCCAAAAAATGTTTCACATTACCTTTCTTCCTCATCACACCTCCAACATTTGCAATGCACCTGAGGAAAAAATTCTTTGGAGTCTGCTTGGGATTAAAAGGGTCCACTTCATGACTGAAAGCTCAAAATACTGAAATGCATTTGACTGGCTCCACAATCCCAAATGTTCAAAAAACTGAAAACTCATTTCATTGAATGTCAGAATACTGAAAGCTTACAATGCTGAATTCCAAAATACAAAATGGCAGTGTGTACAGTACTATAAGGTAAGTCAAGGCTATATGCCCTTTTCCCCCACTGTAGTGTGATCCCAGAGTTAGTATATGTAGTTTGGGGAGGCACAGCCCCCCCCCCACCTAGTTTGGTTTTATATCAGCCAGTGTCTGTTCATAAGATAAGTAGTTTTTAATTTTGGAAAGACTTGGTGGTTGGTGTAAGTGTGCATTTTTTTCTTCTATAATTCTCATTTGGTGAGACGAATTGTTGTTGATATTTGCGAGGTTTATTTGGTATTGTGAACCTAGGTTTTGTGAATGTTAATGTTATTTATGAAGAAGTGTTTGATATTCACAGCTCTGTGCATATTTTATGTTAAGCAATTCACAGGTGAAAGGAAACACATGTCATGTCTATGGCTTAACATTTTGTACTTTGCAATTCAGCATTGTAAGCTTTCAGTATTCTGGAATTCAGTCAAATGAGTTTTCAGTATTTTGAGCTTTCAGTCATGTGAAGTGGACCCAATCGATATAAAAATGCCAGTGCTAAGATCCTAAATCTTCTAGACTTTGTTGCATATTTGGAAGCCATACATATAATCCCCCGAGACAGAGACAGAGTTTATTTATGAATTGCTTTCCCAGTCTCTTTTCCTAATCCTAACATCCTTTGATTGATTGATTCTTATAGTTACCATGCAAAATCTTATATGCCTCACTATCTTTTTTTTTTGAACAGCAGCTTTTGTTCTAGATTCTACTAAAATCTCCACCAGTGCTGGTCTTTCACTTAGTATCCCCCTATTTCTCTCTCTCTACCTATATTCTATACCTGCCTCTATACCTAGATGTATGTTTTGTGCCCAGAACAAAACTATCTACCTAAAACTTTCATTTACAAGGTACTGCCCTGTAATCTCCCCTGGCCACCCTCTCAATATCGCGCTAAGGAAGAAAGCGTTACCTTAAAGTACAGAACAGCCCAGAACAAAACTATCTACCAAAAACTTTCATCTACAAGGTTAATATTCTAATACAGTGAAAGCTCCTAGTGTATTTTACTTTGTAAAGTATCCCCTAAACTAGCGTGCAAACTGGGTTCCACACACAGCTGTGAGAGACGCAAACAACAGTACCTACTCCTCACTTACTTAGAAAATTAGTGTAAATTCTGAGTAAACTTGAAACAGTGGAGCTAGTCCCAAACAACAAACGGAAGTGCAGCTATTATTATGCTTCACTTGTAAAGCCATGTAGCAAGGTAAAAACATTTACTATTGTATTACCTGAACTTGCTCTGTGTGGAGTGGGATTAACCTCGCTGCGCTCCCCACCCTGCCCCCGTATCCCACCCACCCCCACTGGTCCTAAATTTATACTTATCTAACCACACCCTCCATTATCTCTAGCCACACAAAACACTCAGCCCACCTCATTCGCCACCCCTCCAAGACCACCAGGCTCACAAATCACACTGCCTCACTCCCCATCCCGCCTCTCCCTCAACCAATACCAAACCACTCACACTAGCTTATCTTACAACCAATCAAGCTACATTATGAAGTCCTTAACACCCCAAATCACAATACCAGCCCAAAAAACTGTAACTGTCACCCTACCATTGTTTATCACGTTATACCTGCTAACTATATATGAGTACCAGACATACTCAGGTTTTCATTATCCAAAGTACCAAACTAGTACTCCCACAATTCTGATCAATACTAATCACCCTACTCATTACCTAATCAAAAAACACCGTTTACTACCACTATTCCTATAGACCAAACATAATCTACCCCAAATCCAAAAACATAGAAAAATTATTACATAAACTGATGAAACTAATAGAGTATCTTAGAAAAAATATTAATATAGATGGGGACATACACCCAAATCCAGGCCCTCCATTAAAAGACAATTCAAATAATACATCCTTGTTTCCATGACCTCCTGACTCCCTTCTTATATGCCACCTTAATATTAGAAGCCTAAACAATAAAATTCATAATCTACATGCTCTTTTAGCAACCTACCTCCCTGACATTATGTGCCTCACAGAAGCCTGGCTCAAACCAGAGACCAAAGATAATGAAATCCTGCCACCTGGCTACAACATATACAGGACTGACCGCCTCAAAAAAAGAGGTGGTGGTACTGCTGTGCTCTTTAAAAGCACACTCAATGTTACTTTACACTCCACTCAACCACCCCAAATACCCAACGTAGAGTTAACAGCCCTAAAACTACAACTAAACAAAGAAAAAAGTATTAACCTAATTGTGATCTATATCCCCCCTGGGAACAACTCTGACACTCTTGAGAACACTCTAAGTTGGCTGACTAATAACTTCCCACAAGAAACCATAATCCTGGGAGATGTCAACATTGACTGGAATCTGTGTGGCTCAGAGACAGACCCAACCAATATCAATCTCCATGTCTTTTCACAAATTATTACCACCTCCACCAGAATTGGCAGCAACAAACAAAAAGAAAGTATCCTAGACTGGATACTCACTAACTATAAACCCGAAACTTACAAATCTGGGACCATTACTAATGAGCTCAGTGATCACCTCATTACTTATATGGTAAAAAGCAAAATAGGTAGCTGCCACCTCCCTGTGCTCAGGACTGTTAGAAGCACTAAACATTTTGACCTCACTAGATTCCAAAATGAGCTGCAGTCCTGTAACTGGTCAATCCTAAAACACCTCCCACTAGAAGAGGCAGTAACAAATTTTAACTCCACATTTCTAAACATACTCGACTCACATGCCCCCAAACGCTCAATCAAAACAAAAGCTCTAATAGCACCATGGCTATCAAAAGACTCCACATCCAAAATCAAATCCAGAAACAAAGCATGGAATAAATGGCGTGCTACTAAGTCACCCCTAGACCGTATCAACTTCCAACAACTAAGAAATGACACAAAAAATCTATCTTAATGGACAAAAAGAACTACTATTTCCAACTACAACAAACACCAAAACAACCCCCAAATGTTTTGGGCAGGAATAAATAAACTTCTCCATCCAGGCAAGTCCTCCACCCCTACACCAGCAGACCTAACTATGAAAAACCCAGATGAAGTGGCCACATCCTTTAACACCTTCTTCATCGATGTTATCAAATCCTTAGCCAATCAACAAGCAGCCCCCTGCTCCCCAACCACAGGTCCCATCCTGAAGCCCACGCCGTTATTCAACCTACAACCTGTCCCTACTGCATACATTCGATCCTTACTAAAGAAATTAAAGCCAACCACCTTCACTGCAGGCCTACTTCCAGCTGACTTTCTACAAAAAGCTGCAGATTTTATAGCCTATCCCATCTCAATCTTAATTGCACCATAACTGAATCCACAATCCCCTCCATATGGAAAATCTCCCATGTCATCCCTCTCCATAAAGGTGGCCCATCCACTGACCTCTCAAACTACAGGCCAATAGCCATTTTGTCACCACTGGCAAAAATCATGGAAAAATGTATTCACAAACAACTCATCCACTACCTAACTCAGGACAATCTGCTAACCAACTCACAACATGGCTTCAGGCCCAAACATAGCACTACTACTGCTCTCCTCTCATTCACAAACACTATCAATCTTAACCGGAATGACAAAAAAATATCTTCAGCTCTCTTCTTGGACCTATCAAAAGCTTTTGACATGGTCAACCACGAACTCCTGCATGAAACCCTTAAAACTCTCTACCTAGATAACAAAACCCTAGACTGGTTTCATGCCTATCTTTCTGATAGGCAACAAGCTGTGCTCTGGCATAACAAGCTCTCCAACCTCCTACCCAACACCATAGGGGTCCCCCAAGGTTCCATACTTGGCCCTCTTCTATTTTCCATCTTTATTAATGATCTTAACAAAGTCATCCCAGAGTCCACATGTATTCAATATGCTGATGACTCGACATTAATTTGCTCAGATAAATTGCCAATTATTCTACTATCCAAAACTCAAGACTGTTTCACTGCAGTTGAGAAATGGTTATCGGAACGCCAACTGATCCTTAACCCAAAAAAAACTAAAATGCTCCTCTTCCATCCTACCCATAAAACACCAACCTTTCCCTTTTGTGTACAATCCAGCAATGGGACCATCATCTCCCCCGACCCTCATACCAAGCTACTAGGAGTTACCATCGACAACAAACTCAGATTTGATGTACACATCAACCAAACTATCAATACTGTTAATAAGAAACTGGGGTCCCTCTATAGAATAAAATCCTGACTCCCATGGCTTAAGTGGCTATTGCTCGCACCCGTCTCCTATCCACCCTCTTGTATGCCTCCCCCATACTTACAAACCCCAACAAATCGGATCTATCTGAACTCTCTTATAGGTTCATAGGTTCATACTAGGCTATCTGCTCCCATCCATTGGTCTGAATCTATCCCTCCAGCACGCCCTATTAATAGCTGTGTCGAGGTTTAAGTCTGGCCTTGTATGTTAGGCAAAGGTCACCTCTGAGCAGCTGTGTGGCGACTGAATAGAGCTGGAGTTCTGCAGCTAGGGGTAACCTTGTTTTTCCCTTAAAGACTATGCAGGGTATTGTATCAAAGGCCTTCGCCAGATCGAGGTAGGGGTATGGACTGTATGAGGTCCATTATGATCTCTCCATGGCTTTGCAGATAAGGCTTGTCAAGCGGGTGGGCCGTAATTTCAGTGGGGTGGAGGGAGGCAAAGTGTGAAGTGGGACCACAGTTGCAGCACGCCACTCCTGGTAAAGTATCCAGAGGTAAGACTATGATTAAACAGCTGTGTCCTAGCTAATTCCCAGCTGAGTGAGTTGACACAGCAGCACACAGGGGACACCATCATGGATGCTGTGTTGCTGTGTTTGGAGGCTTTGAAGTTGGCCTGGTTGGAGGAGGCTGTTCTCGGGGGGCTGCAATCGCTTCTCCTTTGGGGGGGGGGGGGGGAGGGGGAGAAGACCCACCTGAACTGTCAGCCATTGTTTATGGCTGGGGTCCACCAGAGTGACGCGCCCTTCTTTGGTACAAAGAGTCTTTGTTTTTGGGCTTTGCCTTATCCATGCAGTCAGGCAGGTGCTGGTGGTAGAAGGCATTTGTAGTGATGATTCCATTTTTTGAGTATTGTTTTCTCGGGGCCCAGGGGGGACCACACTAGTCTTTGTTGTTATAATCATATTGCTAGATTTGCTACTGGCCTGCCCTACAAAACCCATCACTGTACTAATCTTCAGAACCTAGGTTGGATAGAACTACCAAACCTACTTCTACAGAAGCAACTTATAGTTGCTTACAAAATACTCTCTCAACCTGAAAACACTCCCGGTCTGAGTGGATTAATTACCCCTTACACAAATCTAAATAGACTAAGATCATCACACAGATTACTTGCACAGACGATCAAATCCTGTAACTCAGGAGGTGACTCTCTGTTTTCCAACACAGTGGGTAAAATATGGAATTCTCTTCCACCTAGTCTCACCGATTCAACCTCCCTAAATACATTCAAGAAAGGCCTCTCCCACCACTTCAAATCCCACTGGCTTTGCCAATGTTCTAATCCAGACTAATCCATAGCTCCCCCTCCATTTCCTCAGTAAATTTACTATCCACCTAGGCATTAAGCCATCTACTCTCTACCTGAAACTAGCTATATGAAGGCTTTGTTTCTTTTTATAATTGTTATTGTACATACCGATGTAACTTTTTCTTATCTGTGTATTAAATGTATAACTACAATCGTATGTTATCTGTCAAATATTGTTGTAACCTACTTTGTCCTATTGGAGCTTTTCTCCCCGGGCCTCCGCTGAAAACGGACATGTGTCCAGTCGGACTATCCCAGTCAACAAATGTAAAATAAATAAATAATAAATAAATGTGGAAAAGCTAAGGGAGGTGGTGTGTGCATTCTTATGAATGATAGCTGGTGCAAAAATTCTAACACTGTGAATCAACACTGCTCTGTAAATGTGGAAGTTCCAATACTGAAATGCAGACCTTTTTATGTGCCCAGAGAAAGAATAGTTGTGTAAAATCTTACCATAACCATAGATGTCCTTCTCTTCCATGTTGCAGTATTTATACTGTGGGATTTCCCACCTCAGGTGACCCAACATCCGCTCCTACACAAAAGCTTAAGCCTAACTGCTGTAGGTGCGTGGGACATCCCATGCAAGGCCATAAACCAGGGACCATAAATGTAACGTATGCATGCACAGACCTCAGAATTTGAAGCCCAGGATAAGGTGTACAAAAAACAAGTTGAGGCCAAGGAGCAAATGTTCCTGAAGGGCTGTACAGATTAGCCTGTAGGATGTGGATACAGGGGTCAAAAGACCAACCATACAGTAGAGATAGAAAAAAAGGGGGTATGGAGGGTGGGAAGGAATACTGCAAGATGGAAGAGGAGGACATCTATGGTAATGGTAAGATTTTACACAACTATTCTATGCCCTTATATTCCTATGTTGCAGTATTCATACTGTGGGAGAGTACCATAGCTTAGGAGGGCAGAGGTACAGGATTCCAAGAATCCCTGCAGGATTGCCCTGGCAAATCCTGCTCTGGCCCTGGAGACCTGGTCTAGCTCGTAGCGTTTTGTGAAAAGGTGAACTGTTGACCACGTAGCTGCTTCCATGATGTAGGCTATGTGCAGCCCTCTAAGAAAGGCTTTGTAGGTAGCCATGCCTCTAGTGGAATAAGCCCTAACTCCTTGAGGCAATTGTTTGCCATGACGTGAGTAGCAGAAGAGAATGGATTTCCTGATCCAACAGGAAATGGTTTGTTTGGAGGCTGCCTTACCCAGAGCCCTGGGGTGGAAGGAGATGAAGTGTTAGACAAAACTAAGTCCTTCAGAAAATCTGGCTAAGTAGAATCTTAGTTATCTGTGCACATCTAGGGAATGAAGGATCCTCTCTGTGGTATTAGTTGGAGAGGGTAAGAAGATAGATAAGTGAATGGACTGGTTTAAGGATATCTCGTTCACCACTTTAGGCACGAAGGAAGAGTTTGTGTGCAAGGTCACCCTGACATTGTGGAAGGTGGTTTAAGGAGGACAGCCCATGAGGGCCTGTAGTTCAGACACTCTTCTAGCAGAGGCAATGGCCACTAAAAGAATGGTTTTCCATGTGCACATTTGTAGAGAAGCTGCGCTGGCTGGCTCAAAAGGAGGTAAGGTGAGTTTTTCCAGCACAAAATTGAGGTCCCAGGGAGGAGGGATGGGTTTTCTTGGTGGTCTGATATGCAAGACCCCTTTCAGGAAAAGTTTAACATCCAGTCTGGAAAGCAGTGGTGGCTGTAAAGGCAAGCAGGCTGAAATGACAGAAAGGTGGACTTTCACTGAAGAATATGCTAGTCCTTCCTTAATGAGCTTGCATATATAGCTAAGGACAAGTGAGGGATCAGCCTGAAAAGGGTCCCCTGTCCTCAAGGGAACACCATTTTGAGAATTTCTGCCATTTAGACAAATAGTTTTTCCTAGTAGTTGGTTTCGTGGCCTCCTTCAGCACTAAGAGCATGTCCTCTGAGTAATGTTGTCTGAAAGGGATCAGAAGTTGATCACCCAGAGTTAGATGCAGCAAAAGCAGCTGGGGGTGAATGAGAGATCCCTTTTGTTGTGTTAGTAGGTTCACCTTGTGGGGTAACTTGTGGTGATTGCCCTTGGCTAGGGAGTGAAGAAGGGGAAAGTACAGTTTTGTACCTACCATAAATGTAGATGTTCGAAGATCCACATTGCTGCAGTCCTTACACTTGGGTAGTCCGCTGTCCTCGGTCGGCCCGAATATCAAAGTATAAGGCTGACGTTGGTCAAGGCGCATTTGACTGACATCAGGACGTCAGGGTACAAATGCGCATGACCGACGTCATATCCTCAGTCTTTTCTTGCCCCAGATGTCAGAAGACCCTAAAAATAAAGGTCAAAACCAAAAGACAGCAAACAAACAACCAACCATCCTAGCACTAAAAATATGTACAATATATACAATATACAACATATTGACAACCCAACCCACACAACCGCCTCTAACTACAGAGGGGAAGGAGGGAGGGTAAATTGGACTGCAGCAATGTGGATCTTCGAACATCTACATTTATGGTAGGTACAAAACTGTACTATGTTCTTCATCTCACATTGCTGCAGTCCTTACACTTGGGTAGAATCCCAAAGCAGAGGTAAGGGAGGATGGCCAAACTATAAGGAAGCAGGAGCTGCCAAAATGACCTGCAAAACAGCAGTGGCAAAACCAGCCCTGGATTTAGAGTAAAGTGGTAGGTGATAATGCCTAGAAAAAGTATGCACTGAACTCCAAGTAGCTGCCTCCAAAATATCCTTAGTTGCCACCCCTCAAAAAGCTGTCAAGTGGCAGTAGCCCTAGTGGAATGAGGCCTAATCCCAGCTGGAATCTCCTTGCCATGATGGGAATAACAGAAAGCAATGCAAAACCCAATCCACTTAGAAATAGTTTGTTTTGACACAGGCTTGCCCTGAGAACTCAAAGCAAAAGAAACAAATAACTGCTGAGACTGCCTGAACCCTTTAGTTCTGTCCAAATAATATCGCAACTGCCTGTGTACATCTAAAGTGTGCAAAATCTTTTCCCCTTTATTTTGGGGATTTGCATAAAAAGTAGGCAAATGAATACTTTGGTTTAAAGCCACACTAGAAACCACTTTAGGCATAAAGGAAGGATTAGTACGTAAAGATACCCTATCCTTATGGAAAATTAAGAAAGGCTCAACCGCCATAAGGGCCTGCAACTCAGAAACCCTTCTTGCAGAGGTAATAGCCAACAAAAAAGCAGTCTTCCATGATAAAAACTTTAATTCAGTAGTAGCTGCAGGCTCAAAAGGTTGTAGAGTGAGTTTCTCCAACACAAAATTGAGATCCCAAGCAGGAGTAGGAGCTCTTCGTGGGGGTCTTATATTCTTTGCCCCTCTAAGAAATTGTTTGAACAAAGGATGAGAAAACAATGGTGGGTCACAATCATAGTGAGCCGAAATTGCTGCAGCATGAACCTTAATAGAAGAGAAGGACAAACCTTTGTCCAGTAACTCAGTAAGATATTGAAGAGCCACACTTAAATTAGGCTCAGAAACATCAAAATCCTTTGCTGCACTCCAAAATAAAAATCTCTTCCATTTATCTGCGTACACTTTCCTTGTACTAGGCCTTCTAGCTTCCAAAATAACATTCAAAACTTGCTGTGGAAGTGGAGGCCCACTATGGTTCAAAACAGAATATGCCAGGCTGTTAGGTGCAGAGAGTGAAGCTTGACATTGAGCAAATGACTGTCCTCCTGAGACAACAGGTGAGGAATCGAAGGCAAAGGCCATGGAGGCTTCCGTACCAGGCTTCTCAGTAATGGGTACCAATGCTGTCGAGGCCAATCTGGAGCTATCAAAATCATCCTTGGCTTGTCTTGTCTGGCCTTTAGTAGTACCTTTGGGAGGAGAGGCAGAGGCGGAAAGGCATACACATGAAGATTGCTCCAATTGAAAGAAAGAGCATCCACTTTCCAAGCTGTGGGATGAAACCTTTTGTGCAAAACTTTGGCAGCTGGTGGTTTAGTGGAGAAGCGAACAGATCTATGTCTGGAGTTCCCCATGACACTGTCAATTTCTGAAATACATGAGGATCCAATTTCCACTCGTGGGGATCCATAATTTGTCTGCTCAACACATCTGCTAAGGAGTTCTGTGCTCCGGCAGAAACCTTGCCTGAAGATTTAGCTGTAAACTGAGAGCAGTCTCCCACAAAATCATTGCTTGCCTGCATAGAGGATAAGAATGTGTTCCGCCTTGCTTGTTGATGTACCACATGACAGTTGTGTTGTCTGTTAGAATCAACACCTGCCCTGGAAGAAGTAAATCCTTGAAAGCTATTAATGCAAACTGGACTGCTAACATCTCTTTCAAGTTGATATGTAGATGTTGTAGTCTGGCAGGCCACTTGTCTTGTATCCACTTTCCATTCAGATGAGCTCCCCAAGCTTTGTCTGAGGCATCTGTCATTAGAATCTGACTCGCCTCTGGCCGGGTCACAGAGAGTCCCTTGTTTAGGTGACATTCCTGAGCCCACCACAACAATTCCTTTTGAATGCAAGGTATTATTTGAATGACAGTGTCCAAATCCTGGCAGTGCTGTGTCCATACATTTTTGAGATACCATTGTAGCTTCCTCATATGCAGTTTGGCATTGGGAAGCACCAGAATACAAGATGCCATGAACCCCAAGGCTTGAAGGACTGTCCTTGCAGTCAGCCTGGACTGATGAGAGTAAAGGGAAAGATTCTTTTGTTTGTCCGGGGTCAAAAAGGCCATCTGGGATGCTGTATTCAGTCTCACACCCAGAAAGCACATGTCCTGAGAGGGTACTAGACTGGACTTTATTTCGTTCACAGAATACCCCAGGCATCTTAGCACTGCTATCACATAATCCAAATGATGAAGAAGCTCGTCCCTTCCTTGAGCCAGAATCAGGCAATCGTCCAAATAAGGATAGATCTGTATTCCTTTTAACCTGAGGAAAGGAGCCAGAACTTTCGTGAACACTCTGGGCGCAGTAGATAAGCCAAAGGGCAATGCAGAGAACTGATAATGAGAAGTCCCAGCTCGAAAACGCAGATACTTCCTGCAACTCAGTCTGATAGGAACATGAAGATAAGCCTCCTTGAGATCCAAAGTTACCATCCAATGATCTTTGCCCAGCAGAGGTAAAAGCTGCTGTAACGTCAACATTTTGAACTTGGGAATGTCCAGATAAGTGTTGAGGATAGATAAGTCCAAAATTGGTCTCCACGTGTTCCCTTTCTTTGGTACTAGGAACAGGCAAGAATAAAATCCTAGGCCCACTTCTGGCATAGGGACCGGTTGTATGGCCCCTATTTGGAGTAACAGAGAAATTTGCTTGTGAGCCTGTATTCTTTGTTGAGGAGGAACGTCTGGCATGCCTTTGAAAGGAGGCAAGGTATGAAATAAAACCTGTAACCGTGGTGTATGATATCCAATACCCATCTGTCTTGGGTAATTAAACTCCAATTTTCTTTGAAAAGTGCCAACCTTCCTCCCAAAGGTGCTGCCAGACGAGAAGGCTCTGGCAGCTGAAAAGGTAGGTCATTGGGTCTGTTTACGAAAGGACTGACCCCTGCCCTCACCCGAAGACTGTGCAGGAGAACTCCCTGTTCTAGGCCTGAAAGAGCCCTGAGCTCTGCCCCTACCACGTCTAGATCTACCCCTAGACTGGGAATCATAAGCAGGATACGTCCACCCTTTAGTAGGCCAATTTCTACTAAACTTTGGAGGCTGAACCTGCAAAAAATCTTTAACAGTCTGCATAGACTTAGCCTTGTCTTCCATTTTCTTTAAAACTGCCTCAACAGGAGAACCAAACAACACATCAGATTGTAAAGGAGCATCTAAAATCCTTGTTTTAACATGGTCAGATAAATTCTGATCCCTCAGCCAGGCGTGCCTGCGAAGAACTGACCCAGTGGCAGCCACCCTAGATGAGGCCTGTACAGCATCAAAACCACATTGCAAAGAATGCTTACCCACCTGTTCAGAAACATGTACTAAATCTTGTAACTCTTTACAATCAATACCTTCCGCCAGAGCATCAACCTTAGACTTCAATTGTGAAAGGAGATAGTTTTGGTATTTCAACATGTGAAACTGGCAATTCAAAGCCCTCATAGCTAGAGTGGAAGAAGTATAAACTTTCTTTCCCCATCTATCCAAGGCCCTGGCCTCTTTATCTGTAGGAACCGGATTCTTGACAACAGAAGCCTTAACACCTTTAGGCCCCTGACTAACAGTTTCTGGGTCCGCCCTAGGACTCTTAAAAAGATACTTATGAGCCTCAGGCACCCTGTAATACCTATCCGGTTTAACAGGAGCAGGAGGCAAAGAATCAGGATTAAGAGAAGCCTCTGTAAAAACATCTTCCACCACATCCAAAACAGGAGGTACAGCCAAAGGCCTATGCTGGGGTAAAAACAAAAATTCCCTAAGCCTTTTCCTGGAATCAGAGAAGTCCTGAACTTCCCACTTAAAATGCTCCCTCATGGAATGAAGAGTTTCTGAAAAGGAAAAATCCTCAGGAGGAGAAGCAGAAGGAGTAGAATCATCCACATCCGAATCAGAATAAGGGGAATACTCCTGCAAGTCTTCAGCCGAAGACTCTGAAACATCCGAAGCCTTCTCAAAACTCCCTAGCTCTGGCTCCACCCTAGGTCTCTTATCAGGAAGGGGCAAAGAACCCCTAATCAAAGTAATCAAATCTTCTGCCATTTTAAGCATATGCTTCTTGGGCACAGTTCCTGAAGAACTAGGGGTGACACCAACTGAAGCTAAACCTGGCCTGCCTCTGGGAGAAGCCTTGGAAACAGAAGGAGAGGGCCTAACCACCCTAGGAAGGGAGGGGAGAATAGTAACCTGAGAAGCCCCATCAGCCTGACCTGCCTCCTGTGAGGCCACATCCTGCAATAACAAAGTCTCTCCCTGGGATCCCAAAGAAACCTCCGGTGGAACCACCGGCTCCACCGACACCTCCAAGAACCGGCGTCCGCACGGACGGTTCTTCTGCCTAGGCTTAACTGCTTTGTCCTTGCGCTTCTTCAGGAAGCGGGCGGAGCATCCGACGGCATTTTATAATTGCACCGCTCAAGACTAACCTGGCACAATCTAACCTTCTCTTTATAGTGCGCTTATTGAATCTAGCACAAGAGCGACACCCAACAACGTCGTGCTCAGGCCCTAAACAAGGAATACACAAAGTATGATAGTCTCTATGCGGTATCTGTTTCCCACAAGAAATACAATTATTCACTTTTTCTGACATCCGTAAACCACTGAGGCAAGAAAAACTAAAATATTCTAACGGGTACTTAGCCAGCTTTGACTCGGTCTGAAACTCCGAAATCGAAAAATTTCAGAACGCCAACCGGCACTTGCAATGCTGCTTCTGCATCGGACCATGCGGCAAAAAAGACTGAGGATATGACGTCGGTCATGCGCATTTGTACCCTGACGTCCTGATGTCAGTCAAATGCGCCTTGACCGACGTCAGCCTTATACTTTGATATTCGGGCCGACCGAGGACAGCGGACTACCCAAGTGTAAGGACTGCAGCAATGTGAGATGAAGAACATCCAATGTTGCCTTGCCCAATAGGGAGTTCAACAGCAAGATATTTTGGTTGGTCCTTCTTGATCTTCAGTAGGACCTTTTGTATTAAAGGGAAGGGAGGAAAGGCATACAAGAGCATTCCCTTCCATGGAAAGCTGAAGGCATTCACCCTCCAGGCTAGTGGTGTGATCCCTGGTGCAGAATTTGTTTAGTTGCCTGTTCCGGGGGGGGGGGGAGGCAAACAGATCCACTTGAAGTGTGCCCCACTGGTGGACAAGGTCTAAAAAGGTTTTCCCTGTGCAACATCCATTCGTGTTGTTGAGAGGATGTTCTGCTGAGTAAGTCTGCTTGTTTGGTTTTCCTGAGAGGGGATGTAAGAGGCCTGCACGAAAAGGCTGTGATTGGCTGCTAGATGCCAGATTTGTAGGGTTATCTGGCATAAATGGTATGCCTTTGTCCCTCCTTGTTTGTTGAGGTACCATGGCAGTTATGTTGTCTGTCACAATGTGGAGCAGCCCTGGTTGCAAGATGGGAAGGAAAGCTTTTACAGCCAGCAAGACTGCAGTCATTTCTCTGACACTGATGTGTTGCTTTTGTAGGGCAGGGGGGGCCAACGCTGCTGTACCCTGAAGTACTTTAACACTGACTCCCCCACCCTAGATCTGATGCATCTGTGTGCATGGAGTGAGTGGTGGGGGGAGTTGAAGAGGAATGCCCTGGTTCTGTATGATTTGCTGAATCCACCATTTCAGTTCTGTTTTCAAGCAGGTTAGAAGGGGAATAAGTTTGTCTAGTGGATGCTGGCATGAGACCACACATTTTTTAGGTACCATTAGAATTTTCTCATGTGCAACCTGGGTAATGGGAGCATGGGAACAGTAGCTGACATGAGACCTAGGACTTGCAGAAATTGTCTAGCAGAGAGATGAGATTCTGAAAGTAGGCTTTGAAAATGGGTGGAGAGAGACTGCACTTTGGTGGGAGAAAGGATCTCATCAAGTCTGTTCTGATTCTGCATCATAGGAAAATTTTGTCCTGCTGAGGAAGAAGAGAGGATTTCTGTAGGTTGAGGGTGAAACCCAAGTTGTGAAGGAGAGTCATGGTGAACTTGCGATGGGTTTGTAGGGTGGACTCTGATTCTGCCAGAATGAGAGTGTCGTCCATGTAAGGGTAGATTTAGACTCCCTTGGTTCTGCAATAGGCAGTGGCTGGAGCCAAGCACTTTGTAAATACTCTGGCAGCCTTAGACAAGCCAAAGGACAAGGCTGTAAAAGTATGAAGAGTGGCCAGTGAAGCACAGAAACTTCCTGTGGGAAGGCCTGATAGGAATGTGCAGGTAAGTATCCTTTAGGTCCAGAGTGACCATGAAGGCTTGGGGTGGAATGAGGGGTAGAAGAGTTTGAAGGGAGAGCATCCTGAAGGAGGGAACCTTTAGGAACAGGTTCAGATAGGATAAATCTGGAACAACAGGAACCAAGTAGAAAGTAACAAACAGGAACAAGTTCCACCAGGATTTATTTAAAAGCACAAAATCTTTCTCTCTGACGTCTCGGCCAAAAGCCTTCAAGGAGAATAAAACACTTGCATGCAGCAGCAGCTTATATACATGGCAAATGAGATAATTACATAATTAATCAATTAGTACAATTCAACAAACTAATGTTCTCCAGTTGAGCTCTTCATTCAGCCCAAAAGGAAACATGGTTTTAAATTTTAAAATATATACAGTTTCTTTCTGCACTAATCTAGTTTTGACATCAATATCATTGTACATAGAAACACAAACTTGTTCTAAAATAGTTCCTTTCAAGCCCTCATTACATTTATCATGTGCTTCCAAAAAATGTGCTGCAACTGGGCTGTCTTCTTTACCATTTTTGATGTCTCTTAAATGCTCCAAAACCTTATTTTAAAAGGCCTCTTTGTTTCCCCGATGTAAAATTTGTTACATGGGCACTTTAGAGCATAAATGACACCCTCAGAATTGCAACTAAATGTACCCCAACTATCAAATTTAACATTATTAATAAAATTAAAATTGGATACAATATGTTTACAAACCTTACATCTCCCACAGGGAAAAGTCCCAATTTTAGCAGGTTCCATGTATATTTGTGATGCAGGCATCTTAATCTTAGATCTTACAAGAAAATCTTTTATATTCTTGCCTTTACGGTAAGAAAACTTCATATTTACATCAAGCCATTGTTGAACATTTCTAAGTGAACAAAAATAAAGCCAATATTGGCTGACAATATCAAGGAACTGTTTTGTAAAACTACCATAAGTAGTAACAAAATAAATATTTTCTTTAGTAGAACCTGAGCTGTCATGTTGTATTGTATTACACCCCCTTTGTTGAATAGATTTTATATATCTGGGTTTAACACCTGTACACAATCTTAAGAAGCTCTTATCCAAAATATTTGTGCCATAGCCTCTAGTAGAAAAAAGATTGCACCAAAGGCACATTTCTTCATGAAATACATCAGATCTATTACATAACTTGGAAATACGTAGCATTTCACCATAAGGTAGAGCCTCAATAACATGTAAAGGATGGCCACTATTTGCATGTAAATACTGGCAAGTCCCTTCAAATTTTTTATTAGGACGGGTAATGATATTCTCACCATCTGAAATATCCAATACTATATCTAAAAAAAGGGATAGTGTAACCAATATTAAGGCCATCAAATTTGATATGAAATTTATTAACATTAATTTCATTAAAAATTCAATAATTGTATCTTTGTCACTGTCTACCAAAAATATTAAATCGTCAACATATCTGAAATAATAAATAACATGTTCCTGAAAAATCTATGCTTATAAATAATATTTGATTAAAAAAAACCCATAAAAAGATTTGCAGACATGGGGCAAATGAAGCCCCCATAGCCGTGCCTGTAACTGATGATATATAATATTATTAAATTCAAAAAAATTATGTGTCAAACAAAAATAAACCATTTCCATAACATATTCTGAAGCAGGAGAGTTGCCAAGGAAAAACCTAAGGGCTTCCAATCCATACTCATGTCCAATGCTTGTATACAAACTTTTTACATCAATGCTGACCCAAACCATATTCCTATTTACTTTGACATCTTTTATTTTAGCCAGAAAGTCAAAGACATCACTTATATAGGAAGGCAACCTAATGACATAGGGATACAAAAAGTGATGCAAAAATACACCTAAATTATGAAGAAAATACTTAGACCCAGAGACTATGGGTCTCCCAGGGGGTTTATGTAGATTCTTATGAATTTTAGGCAGGCAGTAAAATAAGGCCATTTTACAGCCTGTTGTCTGAAACTTTTTTTTAACATCTGACTGGCAAAAATAGCCAAGTCTTAACCCCTTATTAATTAGCTCCTTATAATCACGAATAGCTGAAAAAAAGTTTTCAGTTTCCACAGCTCTATACGTATTGCTGTCACCAAGATGTTGCATACACATTTCCATATAATCATTAAAACCCATGACAACCAGTTTGTTGCCTTTGTCAGAGGGTTTGAAAACAATATCATGTTTCTTACTCAGAGTTAGCAATGCTTTCCATTCTTGAATAGACATATTATAAACTATATTAGACCTATTACTCATAAATTGCTTGAATTCTAACTCAGAAAAATGATTTACCAAGTTAACAAATTGACATACATCAGTATTGAGAGAATCAGGCATAAAAGTACTGTATGAAGGAACATTAGAAGTATCAAACATACAATATGCATTATTATCATCATTTTCTGAAGCACATGAATAAAAACTATCCATAGAGCTATCTAAACTCTCTTTTTCTATTTCTGAAGCAGAGAAAACATTCTTACTAAAAAAATATTTTAAGTGCAATTTTCTAGAAAAAACAAACACATCACTTTTAATATCATGTAAACGAGTAACCACTGTAGGGACAAATTTAAGTCCCTTATTTAATACAGACATTTCTATGTCACTAAAATTGTAGTTAGAAAGATTAACTACATAGTCTGTAACATTTAACATTCCATTACTCTGCTGTGTAGAACAAACATTACCGTCTTCCCCGTTTTGACCCCCTCTGTCCAAAGCGTTGCCCACCTTGGTTGGAAAACTGTTCCCAGGTCCGTTTCTGTCCCTGGGCTGGAGGAATCGAGGACGAGGACGAATTTCCCCGAAAAGTATGGTAAAATCTGTCCCTTTGCTCAGCTGTTGGAAGTGCAGGAAAGTCGCCATCATTCCAGTCTTCTTCATGAGAGGTATAACCTCCTTCCGAAGCCGATGAGTTGAAGGCTTGATTTCCGGCGTCATCAGGGCAAAACCTAACCTGCTTGAGGCGTTCAGTCCTTGACATGAACGCTTTGTTGGATTCATAATCACGAATATCCCTCACAAGTTTCCCTTTCTTTCTGTTAAGCAAAGTCACTTCATATTCTTTTAATTTTCCATTTGTTTGTTTAAGAAATTCATCAAATACGGACACAGGAACCACATTGGTTAAATCAGTACAGAGTTTCTTTATGTTAGAACACAGTTCCTTATGTTTAATCTGGTCACGTTCTATCAATATCTGGAGCCATTCACTCACACACTTGTGGGCAGCATGTACCCACCTTTTGTGGAAAGAAATATCTGTGTCCACACTCAAGTCAAAAGGACTAGAGGGATCCTTAAAGACTCTCAAACCTCTAGGTGTAGTCTCCGTCTCCACATATTTTTGTAGCCCACAGATGTTATAATGCACCGAAGTTTCTTTCCACATAAGCTTTTCCAGTTCATCAAAAAGTAATTTGTGTTCTGCATTGACTGCTAGGGAAATCTTTCTACCCACCCCAGAAAAAGGGTTAGTGGGTCTCGACGTCTATCTTCTTCCCATTTTTCCCATATACTGGAGCCATCATTAGAAACTCTTTGTACAGCTTGTCTCTCACCTCTGTCCATATGATTAGAAGCAGCTGAAGAGTTTACCAAAAAATTGTCCAGGGACATTTGACTTCCCTCCATGTTATCTCTGAAGATCCGAGGTAGATGGAACTGAGGATCAGTAGGCATAAAGCTGGAACAACAGGAACCAAGTAGAAAGTAACAAACAACAGGAACAAGTTCCACCAGGATTTATTTAAAAGCACAAAATCTTTCTCTCTGACGTCTCGGCCAAAAGCCTTCAAGGAGAATAAAACACTTGCATGCAGCAGCAGCTTATATACATGGCAAATGAGATAATTAATATAATTAATCAATTAGTACAATTCAACAAACTAATGTTCTCCAGTTGAGCTCTTCATTCAGCCCAAAAGGAAACATGGTTTTAAATTTTAAAATATATACAGTTTCTTTCTGCACTAATCTAGTTTTGACATCAATATCATTGTACATAGAAACACAAACTTGTTCTAAAATAGTTCCTTTCAAGCCCTCATTACATTTATCATGTGCTTCCAAACAATGTGCTGCAACTGGGCTGTCTTCTTTACCATTTTTGATGTCTCTTAAATGCTCCAAAAAAACCTTATTTTAAAAGGCCTCTGTTTCCCCGATGTAAAATTTGTTACATGGGCACTTTAGAGCATAAATGACACCCTCAGAATTGCAACTAAATGTACCCCAACTATCAAATTTAACATTATTAATAAAATTAAAATTGGATACAATATGTTTACAAACCTTACATCTCCCACAGGGAAAAGTCCCAATTTTAGCAGGTTCCATGTATATTTGTGATGCAGGCATCTTAATCTTAGATCTTACAAGAAAATACAAGAAAATCTTTTATATTCTTGCCTTTACGGAAAACTATTTTAGAACAAGTTTGTGTTTCTATGTACAATGATATTGATGTCAAAACTAGATTTGTGCAGAAAGAAACTGTATATATTTTAAAATTTAAAACCATGTTTCCTTTTGGGCTGAATGAAGAGCTCAACTGGAGAACATTAGTTTGTTGAATTGTTGTACTAATTGATTAATTATGTAATTATCTCATTTGCCATGTATATAAGCTGCTGCTGCATGCAAGTGTTTTATTCTCCTTGAAGGCTTTTGGCCGAGACGTCAGAGAGAAAGATTTTGTGCTTTTAAATAAATCCTGGTGGAACTTGTTCCTGTTGTTTGTTACTTTCAGATAGGATAAATCCAAGATTGGCCTCCAAGGGCCATCCTTTTTGGGAACTAAGAAGAGACAGGAATAGAAGCCTTCCCCTTCCTGTCCTGAGGTAACTGGTTCTATAGTTCCTAGAGTCAGGAGTTCTTTCAATATGAGAGGGGATAGATGAAGCTGATTTCCTGGAGGAAAATAAATGTTTTTTGGTTTTTCCTTCCAGGATAGAAAATATCCTTTTTGGATGATAGAAAGAACCCAAAGATCTAAGGTGATGGTTTTCCAGAAGGGGAGGCGGCGGGTGGACAGAGGCAGTGGAGCAAGACACTCATGCTGAAATGGGGCCTCCTCTGTCGGAAAGGGCTGCTTGGCTGGGGGGGTCTGGATTAGGGCAGTCTCCTGGATCCCCTACGAGGCCTAGAGGAGGAAGGATGTGATGCTGAGGGAGTCTGAAAGGAAGTTTTAGCTGGATAGTTCCTGTAATATCTAGGGAAGGGGGACACCAGCAGATGCTCAATGTCCTGTAGCTCTTTGCTTTTCCCTTGTAAGTTTTTGAAAAGTTCTGCTGAATTTTTCTCAAATAAAAGGTTGTGGTCCAGTGGAGCATCCATGATTTTGGATTTAAAATCCTTTGGTAGAGGTTGTAGACAAAGCCATGAATATCTGCACAAAGCAGATGAAGAGGCAGCAGACCTGGCTAAGGCTTCTGCTGCATCATAACTGCACCTAATAGTGTGTCTGGCTACTTGTGTAGCTAGAAAGAGTTTTGATGCAATGTCAGATTTGGTCGGAAAGTCTGGGGTGGAAGCCTGGGAGAACAGGTCCAGGGCATATTTAACCATGTGGGTAATTGATAGCAGGAAGAGGAAGTGTATACCTTCTTACCCATTCTGTCCATGGTTTTGCTGTCCTTATCTGTGGACAAAAGTGAAGCAGAAGACAATTGCCTGAACTGTCTGGGGACACAGCAATAACTGCTGGGTCTGCCAGAACTTCTGTTCATCAGGTACTTTTAAAACCTATCCAGACTTTTAGGAGGTTGAGATAATGGATTCTTAGAGACTGAGTTAAAGGCATCCAGGAAGGCTGGAAGCACTGGAGGAATAGCTGAAGGAGAGGGAGACTCAAGTTGCAAAAGTTCAAAATATCTTTTCTGTGCATCGGGCAGCAAGGTAGTATCCCCACTTTAAGTACTCTTTCATTTTTGAAATAGTTTCCCCAAAGGTAATATCCTCTGTTGAGAAATCTCCCTCAATGGAATCTTTATCTGGGGAATAATAATGCACAGGTGAACAGGTGAAGCAATTTGAGACACATAGGAAACTGATTCCTCAGAAGAGGAGTAGTACTGGTCTGGTTATTCTTCTTCTCCCTGTTGAGTAGTGGGTAAAGGGAGGGAGGGAGGAAGTAGAGGCTAGCCTAGGGATCACCATAGGAATGTTGGTAGGTGCAGGGCCTGAAGGCCTAAGGGGCATAAAAAGGCCTGCATTAAAGAATTGGTAAACAACTGCCAGTCTGGAGTTCCTTGAGGCATAGGGCTCAAGTGTTTTGACTTTTGTTTTTTCTTTGCTGGTAGTTGGGCTTTGGGGTAGGCCTAGGGACAGAGGACTGGCCTGGAGCAGGAGAGGTCTTGGTCGGCCAACCAACTAATGGATCCCCCTCAATGTCAGTTGTGGCCAGTGTCTGGATCGAATCCATAGACATGCTATCCGTGGCTGCAGTAATGGTCTCTTACAGAGGAACTGTAGAAGCTGACGGAGTAATCTGGACTCCCTCGGCCCCTACATCGGTAGTTGGTGGGACATCCGATGGTGGAGTGGCATAGGCCTGGAAAACCTTGGCCTTCTTCCTTAGTTGTTCGGATTGGGCTGCCGACTTGGGAGCCATCCTGAGAGTAAGGTGTTTTAATCGTTGATTCTTTAAATACAAATTTAGTGCAGCCATATGGCTGCATAGGGTTTTTGGCACACGAGACTGACAAAATGGAGCAGGCCTTATGGGCATGCTCCTTACCTAAGCAAAACACACCTGTCGTGAGAATCTTTTTGCAGTATCTGATGCCTGCAATTAAATTGGCTGTTTTTCTCAGACATTGGCTAAAAAAGGTAACCTACAGCAATCAAGCTCAAGAATAAGCAATAGAGAAAAACCCCAATGGGGTACTTATCTTTTGAAGTCTTCGGTCATAGGAGCGAAATGGTCGAAGCCAATGTCGTCTGCGGATGAAAAGTTCTGGGGTCTGTGCGTGCAGACATCACATTTATGGGCCCTGGTTTATGTCCCTGATTGTGATATCCCACGCACCTACAGCAGCCAGGCTTAAGCTTTTCTATAAGAGCAAACGTCGGGTCACCTGATGTAGGAAATCCCACAGTATGAATACTGCAACATAGGAATAGGAGGACATCTAAATGTTGTCCATGTCACAGCTGTATTTTTTCCACAGAGTACCAACATCACTGAAGCACTGAATAGACTGCATAATACTATATGTGAACTGCAATGCAAGAATTCTGACTGTGTATTTATGATAGCTGATGACTTCTTCAAAGCAGATCTCGGGGAGGTGCTACCCAATTACTACCAAATTGTGGACTTTTCCACAAGGGGTGCAAATACTCTGGACAAGGCTCATACCAACATAAATGGGGTATGCAGAGCTATACAGCAACCAAACCTAGGTGGCTCTGATCACATCTCCATAAAACTAATACCAGCTTACAAACCTCTCTTGATCAGAGATAAGCCCACTGTGAAAAATTAGGGTCTGCCATGAAGGAGCCATGGCAAGTCTCAGGAACTGCTTTGAATCCAGAAACTGGGATGTCTTCAGGGAGGCAGCCATGGTGAACATAGATTAATATACTGAGACACATATGGCGTATATATCCAAATGCATGGATGATGTAACGAACTGAAAAATATTAAATTAAGAGTCAACCAAAAACATAGCTAAACAGCAGGATGTATGAGTTGCTGTGGGCAAGAAAAACTGCTTTCAGGGCAAAGGATAAGAAGGGTCAAAGTGCGGCAAGGGCGAATCTAAAAAAGGGTATCAAGGAGCCCACAAGGGAATAGAGAGGATACAAGAATGCTTTCAAGATGTGAAAGACTCAAGAAGCCTGTGGCATGGTATTCAACTGCTAACTGACTACAAGACCAAGTTAGCTCAGTGCAATAATAGCACTGAATTTCTGGCCTTTGAATTTCTGGACAATCTAAACACATTTTATGGCAGGTTTGAAGAGAAAAAACAACCTGGGGGCTGTAAAGCTTCTCAATGACCACAAGGAGGCATTACTCAACTTCAGTGCTGTGGATGTAAGGAACCAACTGAGAAAAGTGAACTCCAGGAAGGCTGCTGGCCCTGATAACATTCTAGGGATAGTATTGGAAGGTTATCTAGACAAACTCAACATAGTCCTGATGGACATCTTCAATACCTCGGTTGTCCAGGAAAAAGTCCCAGCATACTTCAAAGTTACCAACATAATCCCTCTTCCCAAAAAAGCTAATCCCACCTGCCTAAATGATTACAGGCTGGTGGCCCTTACATCAAATGTAATGAAATGCTTCAAAAGACTGGTTAAAAGGC